>NW_021636544.1:0-64399 GCF_004799145.2 Neltuma alba | reverse complement strand
AAAAAAGTATGTACGATAAGCACAATGAGAGTTATACCCTGTACAGGAACAAAAAGGTCATACAACACATTATACCAGAGATAACTAAGAAAATAATAGAAAGACACTTCAACAACCTGAGAGGTAAGCAAGACACTAGTTTGGCATGAGCCAGTCCCATTGTGGTCCCGCAGCCCAAAAAAAAATCAGGGGTAATTTTCAATTTATGACATAATTGTACAAGAATTTGACCAAGTACATACTTTTTATATCCCTCCAAACTCCAAAGCGCTTACTTAACAATTAATCACACTGTCCACAATATGCATAAAGTAAACAAGCCAATGAAACAGAACGATGCCATTGGCAGCTTTGTATGAATTTAAAAGCACGCCTGAATGACATGCTTACATTCAATGTTGCCAAAGGTATTCACTAGTTTTAGGGAGAGAGACTCAAAAAAGTTCATCAAGAAATCATGCAATTACAAATAAATGCTGTCTAAAGAGCCATATACTCTCACCTCATAAATAACACATTCTGTACCAGTTAGATATGGCAGTTGTCCCAGAAAGAAATGCTCTCTATCGTCGCAAGAATAAGCGGTATACTTGTCACACCACAAGGGTTTCTGGACGGTGCAAAGCAATATGAGAAGTCTATTCACTTCTGATTTCATTTTTCCTTTAATTAAAAGCCTTACACCCAAGGAACAAGTGGAAGTGAAATTAATACTGACCTCAAGGAAATTCAGGACTAGCAGAGCAAAGTAACCAAGTGACCATATAAAGTTTAATTTAGTAAACATGAAATAAAATCTAGCGGAGCTCTGAAAACTCGACGAATCGAGTACTTGCTCTGGGATGCCGACGCCGTCTTCAGCCTGCAGAATGCAACCCCAACCAAATCCAGGAGTATAAACCGATCAGAAAGGAAATATGCATATTGACAATTGCCACTTAGTTACAAAGATTTCTTCCACTTCAATAGCAACCCGAGAGCTATATTAAAACACAATTAAGATTCAACTTAGCAGACAACACATTAGCTTGTCAGTGAAGTTACCGCAATCAAGGAAAAGTTAAAAAAATGTCGAGTACGAGACAGAAGTACAGAACGAACATAAAAGGAAAAGAACCAACCAGATCGACAAGTGCAGCCGCTTTCACGGTGGGCGAACCGTAAGCGATAGCATGCGAGCGATGAAGGAATAACCCCGGCGATGGCATCCTCTGACCACTGCTTTCGCCTTTGAGCAAAGGCTCCATCTTTGTTTGCGAGCACTTTGCAGAAGTAGAAGCTACCAGTTATGAGATCAAACAAAGACTAACGTAAACTTCTCTTCTGGAATGAACTATGTGATAACGAAGGCCTCAACCTCAACCGAATCCGAAAGTAACGTTTTTTGCCCCAGCTGAATAGTTGATCTATACAAGTTCTTCCTCGGTATTTTATTTTATAAATACAAACTATAGTTGGTGTTCAGAAATCAGATCAGAATATCCATTTTTTTATTGCTAAAATGAAGCCGATTGGGAGAGAGAAGAAAGGTGACTATTTGTAGGAAATAATAACTATAATAGCCTAAATAACAACGAAACTAACGCTTTAAAAAGTATCTGATTTATGTCAAACCGACATGTGTTCCGATTATAATTAGAAAAGGAGTGGAAGAAAATGACGGTACGGGAGAGGATAGCATGCCAAAGAGGGGTGATGATGGAAGAAATAGAGTACTTATCTTTGCCTCCGGATCGCAATGGCCGTGGCCTGAATCGATGATATGGACATTGGTCCCAATTAAAAGAAGGGGGCGAAAAAAAGAAGAAGAAGAAGGATGAATTGACTCTGAGTATTTATTTATGATGAGGGGGTAACGTGTCGACATGAACTTGGATCCACATTAATTAGTCGACGTCCGCCAGCTTAGGCAATCGTATCCACGGTGTCGGCATAATATTGTCAGCTTAATTAAGAACCTCAGTTCGACATCTTTCACTCTTTACTGGAGGATACGTTTGGATTGTACCAGATGATTTCTCTCCCACCGTGTTTTAGTACTTCATTCAGACACATCGGAATGCGATGACTTTTCAGAGTTAAACAGCCGATCCCAATCCATGTGCACTGCCAGGATCATTGGGAAAACAAGAACGATCCACCAGCATTAAAGGTACGATTTTTGCCCTCAGGCGTGGCTTTTCTACTTATTGCGTCTTGTACATCGATCCGTGTTGGATCAATGGATTAAACACATTCAACATTGACGCTTCTTTTTTTTTATATATATTTTTCCCTCTCCACGGTCACAAACCCAAAAAAAAAAAAAAGATATACAGATAACGCGTAAAAAGCCAAACAGCGAATATCACGGAGCGACTCTCAAACGACTGTGCGTTTGGGAACATCCTGTCAAAAGGACCACAAAGCGTGGAAAGTTACCGTTGCTGATATTGGATCACAAAAAGATGAGCACATGCAAGAGCATGATAGGTCAGTCTCAAGGAGCAAGAACCTTTTGGAAGCAACTCAACAAATGTACAAAAAACTTTTCGGAGCCAATTAAGGAAATTGCTTGTTCGAATTGGGAAGGATGTGATTGCTATTCTACGGACTACGGAGTATCGATTGGAATTCTGCTATTAAAGTGGAGATTCTGTCAGCAAACAAACAGTTGCTCAAAACGCCACTAATCACTCTCCATGGCGGACAGCTTGGTATTCTCATAAAAATTACGCAAAATCGAATAAAAAATAGTAACAGAATTAAAAACTATTTATGGGGACAAATTTTTAATCGATGAAAATTTGTTATATTTTAATGTGCAGAAAATATAAAATTTTGATAGAAAATATCGAAACATGAGTTGAGACAAAATTAAAATGGGTCTTATGTCCAACACATAGGGCCTGTTTGAGAGGGTTTAAGAAATCTCCTATAAACACGTTTTACGTAAATCGAGACCAAACTCATCTCACATATTTATCTCACATTCCGTAAATCACTATTGAAAAACTATTTATAAACTACTTATAAGTTGTTCCAAACGGCTCATAATATCTATTGTCTAGAGCCGGGAATCAGGGCCGGCCCTTCAGGGCTGGCGGGCTTAAAAGGGCCGGCCCTCCAGGGCTGGAATTTTAAAAATACCCCAATTTGCTAGGCCCGGCCCTTAAGCTACAGGGCCAGGATCGGCCCGCGGGCTTTTGGCCCGTTTAAGAAAAAATACTATTTTTTATATTTATCATATTTTTTATAAAAATAAATCAATGAAATTATTAATAAAAGACATAAATATGAATAAAATTAAGTCACATATAAAATATCATCATATATAAATATTCATCAACATCTAAGAACATCTAAAACATTCATTAACAAGATAACAACATCTAAAAGTTTTATCTATAATGCAATTGTGCAATAAATAAACACTATTATTAATCTTTTGAAACTTCATCATCACTATAATTAATTACTTTTCTTCATAAGTATACTTTTCTTGCGTAACAAAAATATCAAGTTTTTCTTCTTTATAAGAATTTTATTTTTAAATTTTGCAATCTAACTATTTTTTTACTTTAATGTGAGAAACATTGCTGTTAAAACTCATGAATTTCTAATTCAAATTATAGAATCACAAGTTATATAAGTATAAAAATATTCTATTATCAAATATATATATATATAGTTTAAAAATATCAACGCATATAATATAAATCAAATCATTATTAAAGTCCAAATTAACCTATTTTTTAAAAATTTAATTGGATAAATTATTATCTAAAACTAAATTTACTTTTAAAATGATAATAATAACTAAATATTTGAAATATTATTAACAATGTAAAAAATTAATAACATTAATATTATATAAAAAAATTTTAAAAATAAAAAAATATAAAAGGGCTTAAAAGGGCCGGCCCGTGGCCCTCCAGGGCCGACCCTTTTAAGCCCTCGGCCCTTTAAGCCCTCGGCCCTCCAGGGCTTATGTTCATTTTAAGAGAAAAATATCAAACCCGACCCTCATAATTTTGAAAGCCAAAGGGCCTAAAAGGGCCGGCCCGACGGGCTCGGCTCGTTTTTTCCGGCTCTACTATTGTCACCGCGGAAAGAATTCAGTCACATTGAATGACCTTTCTTCATGGGCAAGACTTTTCCAGACACACACATATATATGGTGGGCACAAAAGGGAGTCAAATATTGAAAGCCATTCGAAACGAGCTTGATAAAGTAAATGAAAGTGGGTCCACTTCAGAACAAGAAAAGTAGGCGGCTGAGTGAAAAAAACAGAACCAGTCAGATCATGCTACTCACAGACACCACCTCCGGTGCTTGTGGATTTGAATTACAAACTATAACTTATATTAAGAATCAAAGGAGCATTAAATAACTGTTTAGTGCTTCATTAAATCATGATGTTCATTAATCTGGATTAATAACTAAGTATAGATTGAGAAACCGACCTCTTTCCACACGAATGACAAATGGCTCATTCCACATCTTTCATTATATTTTTACTGCTAGAAACCGATCAAATTACATTTGCTGCTACCGAAGTTTACTGACTTTGAATCTTGTTCAGTGCTTCATTAAATCACGATGTTCGACCATGATATTACATCCGAATCAGGAAATCTCAGGTTTAGTATTCTGTAAAAATATCATATGATACATACATCATATTAAATACTTCCATTGCCAGTACCAAATACCTATGGAAAGGAATCAAACTGACCCCCAAACACACCCCCCCCCAAAAAAAAGGAAAAAAAGAAAAAGAAAAAGGAGACATCGCAAGAAAGGCAGAAAATTTAGCAAAAAGAGCAAAAATGATAAGAAAGAGAGCTTCACTTGTGCTTCAACAGCATAGGACTCTGTCTCTGGATGTTTCCAAACTCTGTATTCAGGTTTTACCTGCTTGAAGAAGAGGTAGGATGCTGTAAATGGAATGAACAAGGAGAATAATATACATAATGAGTGCAATGAAACCAGAGGCTAACGCTCCTGTCACTTGATGACAATATTTGGGTACTTGACCACATACTGGCACCCAACCAGTATATCTATTTCCCTTCTTGCCCACATAAGCCATAGCCAATGCGGCGGATATGCTTGAGGTGAGTAATATTGTGAACACCTGTTCAAAACATCAACCCATTAGTTTAGCTCTAATGCAATTTCCACTTTAAGCCTCTTGAAAAAAATCTATAATTTATCAACTAGCCATGTGTAATATATATATATATATGTATATATGTATATAAGCTCATAAAACTGCACAGAAAAACATGGTGGTACAGATACTGTGTGGTCAAGGTAGTTACCAAATCAAAGAAAATGACGAATTGCCAAAGAAAACTTCCTGAGGGAAGAAAGAGGACGAGGAATCCGTAGACGGCCACTACAGAGTTGGCAATTACAAAGTACCTAGAAAAAGTGTTGGTATATAAGAACTACATAATCAGCTTATGAATGAAGGAAACGATTCTGCAGAACAATCAAAGAATCAAGTGACAGTGATAGACACTTACTTGAAGGCAGAGGAGTGGGTGTACTTTGCTTCCAAGGATACCGTGAAGAAGCTAAATGTTTCGTGGCTAGTGGCCATGACAATGACGGAAGAAAGGGTCGCCCCAAAGGCCAGGACCCTTAATAGAAGGTAGCAGAACCTCGTGGTTTTGGCCATGGACTGTGCAATGAATTGTGGCTTCAGGGGATGACTTAGTTTAATCGATGAGATTTCAAAGAATATGAGTGACAGAAAATTAAAGGATGATAGGAACGAGTAATTAAGCTGAAGGAGAATAATGGTCGTGGACTGACTACATACTTCTTCACTTCGTTGTGGTGATGTTAGGTGAACTATTCATCTATGTCACCGTCCATGGAAGCTTTTTCTACTTTAGCTGCTGTGTGCTTGTGTAGAGCTTCGGTGTAGTGTCTTTAGGCCATTCTTTATTCTGATCAATTTTTCTAGATATTGGTCATCTACAAGAGTGAGAAAAGGTTACAGTAGTTTGCATGTCGCTCTCAGCTGCAGTCATCCTACGTTAGTCAGCGTTTTCTTTTCCTATTTGTTTTTGGCACATAATTGTCATTTTTTTTAATATCCTGGGAAAAAACAGCATGCTTATTGCCAATCCATATGCGTGTTTCATTTTCTTTATATCTTAATACGCCATTATGCTGGAAAAAAAACAGCGTGCATATTGCCAACCTATATGCGTGTTTTTGGCCATGTGTCTCTTTGTCATGCTGTGCTTTGGTCAGCAGCCAAAAAACATAGCCCACTTCCCTCCTCTCCCCTGCTGTAAAATATGATTATTGAGCCAATACTGAATGTTTCTGGGTAAACCGAAGTTCTTACAATGTGCAGAGTCTAAGCAAATTACAGTGATCTTTTCCAACCCAGAGGCACGTAATTACGGAGTTTAAAAGTTTCATGTTTGTCAGCCATGTCTTCTGAGAGAAAATCAGTTTTTACACGCAAAAAAAAAAAAACATTATGTCATTATTTTGTTGGTGAATATGTCAGACTCCTATCTTTTTTGTTTGACTTTTGCCTCTGTTATGTTTGGTTTTTGTAAAATGGATGAAATGTGTGAGAAAAGTTTTTAGGTTTAAAGAGGAAAAGTGACGCTTGCTTGTATAAAACGATAATTTATTTATAAATAGTAAAGCATGAACGAGCAGTGAATTTATTCCTTCCATTAATATTTGTATCCTTCTTCATTTTTCTTCCACTCCCCAAGCCAAAAAGCAATATTATAGTCGCAATGACTTGTTATGAATCTTATATCAAAGAGTAAGAGAAGTAAAATTTATAAGTTCAAAAAACTCTTTTTCCTAATAAGTTAATTTGTTAGAAAGAAAAATCATTTTGGAGGTACATATACTTTTTTTTTAATTTTTAATTTGTTATATATGTGTTTTCTTCTGTAAATTAAATATTTAATTTTACTCTATTAACATTGTTAATCCTCACACAGATATCAATACTAATAAAGCACAGTAATATCAATACTAATAAAGCAAAGTTACAAAAGTTAATATTATTCAAAAAGCAAATTAAATGATTTAGTTAAAAAAAACACATAAATACCAAATTAAAAATGAAAAGAAAGTATAGTTATTTTTAATATGGTTTTCTCTTTGTTAGAATAAGCTTTATGTCCTTTTAAATCTGCCTTCGTGATTTTAACAAGAGACATGTTACTCCTCTAGTCTTAAATGTAAGACTCTTATACTAGTGTATATAAAGGTCTTACATTTAGGATCGGAAGAGTATTGTATAGGATGCCCTTGAACAATAGTTTCTCTTCTAAACTAATACCATTCTGCTTCTTATTATAAGTTACTTATATTCCAAACCCGCAAATCAAGAAATATATTAAATTAACTAATTCTTTTTTCATATTTACTCTTATTAAACGTTGAGAAGGGGGAGGGGATGGATTGTATAGGAAATGAAAAGTTGAGAAAGAGATGGAGAGAGATTAATTAATTTTTTATTAAATTAATAGGGGTAAAATTGAAAAAAGATGTTAACTATACTACAAGTGACTTATATTTTGAAACAAACTTTTAGAATATAAATAACTTATAATAAAAAACGGAGTGATATACCATTAGAAGTAAAAAGCAATTAAAGGCATAGAATTTGAAGAAGGAGACCGTTGGGGCTCCTGAAGCTGAACTGCTGAAGGTTTCGGTTGTTCGCGGTTAACCAAAGGAAACTTCTTCTTTTAAAAAAAAAAAAAAAATAGAACAGGTAACCTTTCGAGACATGTCGGGCGTTTGACTTGCCATCACATAAAAGGTCGACGCTACTAGGGTTCGGTGCCGGAAGTTCAGCTCTTATATAGAGGTAAAGGTCCTATTGCTGAATAGATTGTCCCCCGGCTCGTTCGCCGCCAGTCTAGGACTCCGGAGCTCTGAAAAAAGGGTCAACCAGATAAAAAATGGCGGCTTCATGCTCTCTCACCTTCTCATCCAGAACCCCAGCAGTCCTTCCAATGTGTCGATTCGTCAATCCCAAAAGCAGGCCATCCAACGTTGATGGCAGATTCAACTACTTCAAGCCGTCCATTCTGCGCGCGTTCATTCCCTTGGGCAAACGCATAACCCATCGCCAAAGCACAATTCGATGCCTATTCACAGGCATCGTTGAAGAAATGGGCACAATCAAGCAGCTAGGTGTCGCCGATCACGGCGGATTCGACATGAAGATAGGAGCAAAAACCGTTCTCGAAGGCGTAAATCTTGGGGACAGCATCGCTGTCAACGGTACCTGTCTTACAGTGACCAATTTCGATCTCAAGGCTTCCGATTTCATGGTTGGGTTGGCTCCTGAGACGCTTCGGAAAACTTCTTTGGTCGAATTGGAAGCCGGATCGCTCGTCAATTTGGAAAGGGCTGTGACCCCCACCAGCAGAATGGGTGGGCATTTTGTTCAGGGACACGTGGATGGAACAGGGGAGATTGTTTCAATGGATCAAGAGGGAGATTCGCTGTGGGTTAAAGTGAAGACAGCGAAGGATTTGCTGAAATATGTGGTACCTAAAGGTTTTATTGCTGTGGATGGGACTAGTTTGACAGTGGTCGATGTGTTTGATGAAGAAGAGTGTTTCAACTTCATGCTGGTAGCTTACACTCAGCAAAACGTAGTGATCCCGTTGAAGAAAGTTGGACAGAAGGTAAATCTGGAGGTGGATATTCTTGGCAAATATGTGGAGAGACTTCTTAGCAGCGGCTTCGTCGACTCCATAAAAAATTATTGATATGCTGTCAGCTGCTGAATTATAGCTTCGTAGACATGGTCTTCCAGCGATCTATGAGAATATGACAAATCCTTGTGGTCGAAATCTCTTATTTTTATCACGGAAAAAAAACACTCACAGAATATCGTCTCGACTCTAACTAGACTTAGGGTGGATAATTTGAACTTGTTTTACGTCAAACTGTGGTAACATGGGCATTTTGCCGTAGCTGTGAAATTTAAGGTTATGAATAAAGGAGCGTTTCTCTTGAACTGATGAAGTATTTGTACATTTATATCTGTTTTGCCATGGCTATAGATGCCGGGAGAGGAACTTCAATTAGATTCGAAGATATTATTTGGTCTTCTGAAGATATATTGAAGTCTTTGATCACTGACATTTGGGCTTGATGAATCTGATTTCATTGTCAATTCTGCTCAGTTTAATGTAGTGGACTCGCTCACTTTACCTTTTTGGAAAGCAAATAATTAGGACCTATGGTGTCCTTTTCGTATTACACGATCAATTATGGGATTTCAATGTAAAATGCAACTCATTTAGAGGGCAGGATGGGCAGCTTTATTTCTATGGTTGCAACATTTTTCCTTGCATAAATTTTGGAATATTTGTGAAGTATTTTTAGGCAGCTTCTTTTCTGGGTGGGCGTGCCCTGGAAGTTCAATTGGAATATTTGTGGAACATGGTGTCTAATATTTGTGGAACACCATTTGTCCTATCAGCTAACCGTGCAATCAACCAAGGCAGTAACCATCAATCACCCTCTTTTCACGTTCGATGATGCAAACATAAGTCAAAGAATGAATGCAGAGCCATGGGGGTTAAGTCTGGATTGAGATTCTTTGGAATCCTAACAAAGATAATTCATTGTTTATCAGAGATTTCATCTTTTATTTTCTTCGGGGTAAAAAATAATGATAAATAAGCATATGTTATGCCAGCTAGCTGAGGTTCAGTTGTTCAAATCTAGAAGTAAAGCAAGCATGTGATGCAAGTAGTAGTCTTTTCGTCCATATATGTTATGCAGACACCATTTCTGTGGGGAAGTGTATGTTCCAACGGTTTTGAGGGATTTAAGGAACATAAAAATGGCATGTAGTTGAGTTAGTTATTCAAGTGGTTTATCGAATGCTCTAACTCTGGTCTACAAATACTTTGAGCATTACCTACTTTGTACAATCAGAAGAATGGCTCGTATTGTGGGTATTTCAATACTAACATTGGTAGTGGTAAGTGGGTTAGACATAGGTGAGGCATCAGGAAAAGGAGTAGCAGAGGCAATTGATGCGTTAGCGTGTGAGCGTATATTTGAATACTTCACATATTGCATGGAATTTCTGGTGGCGGCTCCAGATCATGAAACTCCTCCGAGAAGATGTTGCACCCACATAGAGAAGCTTAACATACTAGCACATCACAGGACCGGTCCCCGCCGGCTCTGCCAGTGTATTGAGCTCATGGTTAAGGGGGTTGCACCACCTATAGTTTCCGACAGAGTCACTGCTCTCCCCATCATGTGCAATACCCATCTCAGTTTCCCTATTTCCGATAGTATGGATTGCTCCACGTAAGGACCCTTCTTTTTTTTTTTTTTTTTAAAATCAAGTTCTGATTTATGTTAACTATTAAGTGCTTGTCGGAAAAAAGAGAGAAGTTTCTCGTTCATAAATGATCAACTAATTGATGCAGCTTCCCTTTTTTGCAGAATTGGTCAAGGCACATGATCTGTACTGTGTGCTGCGGGCTATAATGTAAATTACAGCTATGATACTAAAAGTTGCAATAAGACAATAAAGGTTGTCAAATCCAATTTGGATTAGAATGTCAATTTAAATTGGATTACCAAACTCTACTTCTATATAACCAAACTATTGTCTTGGCAGCAGAATGAGAAGAGTCTCGCTCTGTGTTATATTGTTTTTTTTTTGGTATAAGTAAGGCAAGCGTGAGCTTGTAATTACAGAATCAGAACATTAAAAAAAATACACGGCCTAAGAAAGCTGCGTTCTGTGACTACTCCCAGAATCTAGCTGCATTCGACAACTAGACACGTGGTAGCCAGATATTTGAGCCTTTGAGGTACAGCTTTTCTGCCGTTATTAGGATAGCAAGTACCTGTTTGATCATTCCATTAAAATTGCAAAAATAAGAATGCTACAGAAACAGAGGAACATTTTCTCTATAGGCAGCATCTTCGCCAATCCCATCATCAGGCAGTCACAGCTCAAGCTTCTTAGGGTCGTAACTGAACCTTTCCACCAAAGTGAGCAGAGGTCGAGTGATACGGTAAACTTAATTAGGATGTTAATGAAAATGCCACCTGCGAATCGGTTTCTTAGTCTTTTAACACGAGATGAGATATGCCGTTTTCTAGACCCACCTGGTGGGTAATAATAGCATTTATTTCACAATCAAGCTCAAAGATAACGCCAGAATTGAGAGAAGGCAAATTCATCTGGCCGAAGAATATGTACCAGGTCTTTTTCATTAAAGTGAAAAAATCCTTAAAGCGTCCTAGGGATCACAATCACAACACACACAGTGGAGCAGGGCTCTCGAAGGGGTCCATTCACGCGTCTGGAGGGATAAGGAAACCCAACCCTCATATTATGGCACAAGATAACATAGTATTCATGGTACCCTATCTTGGTATTGCACGTTCCATCGTTCTACTGATGCCAGATTCTAACAGTAATATTCCTAACCGTTTG
This sequence comes from Neltuma alba, assembly GCF_004799145.2. Lineage (NCBI taxonomy): Eukaryota > Viridiplantae > Streptophyta > Magnoliopsida > Fabales > Fabaceae > Neltuma > Neltuma alba. The sequence goes on along the minus strand of NW_021636544.1, from coordinate 52,928 downwards.
ATGGCCGTCCAAGTGTTTGTTTTTCGGCTACATCAACGAAGGCTCAATGAGAGAAAAAGGAGGGGAGGGATTTTAATAGTGGGAAGGAGAGGGGAGAAGGATGGAAGGATTTTAATATTACCTTATTTGGATTTATAAAAAGAAAAGGGAGGAAAGGAGTCTTAATATTACCTTCGGTCCTAATTATAAGAGCCAGTTGACTAATTTGAGGAAATTAAGGAAGTAAGTTGAGTTAGTTTTTAATCCTAAATAGATGTTGTATTTCCTAATAGTTTTTTATCCCAAATAGATGTTGTCTTTCCTAAAATATCTTTACTAATCAAATATATTAACTAGAACTATTATTGTTAAAAAGACTGCTTTGGAAAAAAAGATATAAATACGAGAGATAAAGTGGATTTGGGTGTTATGTTTAGGATCAAAATAAAAGTCAAATAGGGTTTTATATTAAGGACCGGAGGTAGTGTTACATTGTTTGATTCATGAGGAGAGGGGAGGAAAAAATATTTTTACATGGATAATTTCGTTCTTATTTTATTTAAAATATGGGCATCATGGTCATCACATGACAAAATATGAACATAATGGCCACAACATGTCAAAATATTACTATTTTCCTCCAAATCCTCCCAATTTTGGAGGGGAGTTTAAAATTTTTCCTCCCCTCCTAAAATTTGTATGTTGCCAAATAAAAAGAAATGATTAAACTCCTTCTTCCTCCTTCCTCTTCCTTTCAAATCCCTCCTGCCAAAATAAGGTAAATGAGAAGAGTTGTTTCCAAATACCCGAATACTCCTGGCCTAGTGGTGACTGGCTAGGCTACAAGTAAGGCGAGTCTCTGCTCTTTGAGGGCGGGGGTTCGAATCCTCACTTGTTAAAAAGGGTACCGGGGAGGGCTTTACTTGTCGCCCGGCCCGAATCCGGACTAGTCGATCGCTCGGGTACAACTAGCCCAAAGAGGCTGGGGCCCAGAAAGACGCGGTTGGATACCGGATGGTTTATATCAAAAGAGAGTTGTTTCCAAATTGCATCCGCTGCTGCACCAGCTGGCTCCTGCCGAATATTTCGGACCTGAAAGGAAGCGCCGTAAACTGCAGGGGAAATGCTCTGCATGGCTGGTTAGATCACCACCACGCACGTGTCACTGTCTCATTCCTGGCTTTCCGACATCGTTGGCCCTATCAGATTCACGCCCACCTCCCCCAACTCCACCTCCCGCAAAAAGGGCCACTTAATATTTCTTTATTCGATCACTTCAATGCTTCACAATGGAATTCGTTCGTGTGAATCACATCGCCGAGACAATTACCCAAGTTTAAAGAGTAAATAAATAAAGAAAAAACCGCCTTGCAAGGTGCACTTTTTACAGTATTTAATACTCCCATCAATTCGAAATGGAAGATAAATATTGTTAGAGATAAAATAATGTTTATTTTTCCTAAATATTTAATGATTTTTTTAATTTTATTCCTAACATACATTCTTTTTCTCTTTTGATTCATTTATTATATTTTTTACTCGTTTTTTTATTAATATAGGTATATTTAAAAAAAATACTTTATATATTTATTATTTTAAACTGATTTTAACTAATTCTTTTTAATAAACATAACCAAATAAAGTCTATTTTATATTTTAAAGTGGAGTATAATTTGAATTGGAGTTATGGAAAATTTTGACGGAGAGGGGCGAACCCGTAATTTAACATGGATGAAAAGGGAGGGGATGAGTATTTCTTGGCCATTCGCAAAGGAGAGTTGCCGCGTTTTCGCCCTTCGGTTGTCACACATAACAAAAGCACCAAGTCACGAACTCTGAGGAGGCCCGCTATATATGTGTGCCGCAAAATCAATTATAGCAATCCAAATTCTCTTTCTCCCTCTCTTTTCTTTCCGTTTTTCCTGCGAGAATATCAAGATCAAGTATCTCAACACAATGAAGCTCTCTGGCCTCCTCGCGGCCTCGGTTGCCGCAGCCTCCGCCACCGTCGTCTCTGTTTCGGCGCCCGCGAAGGTTACTTATCAGGTACCGTTCAGCTTTATACTAGCTACGCTTCGTAATTTTGGGGGGATTGCCAATTTCTTGGGAGTTTAACCTTGCTTGATTGAGACTGAGTTAATAAAAAAAATTGGGATCTGAGATTTCTGTGCTGGTTAGCCCCTTTTTTGACAATTTCTTCTATCTCTTTGTTAATTTCCTTTAGGGAAATTAATTTGCTACAATCTTGGTTTTGCAGGATGGTTTGGTTGGGAAGGGCCTCAAGGAATCGTCGTCGGTCAGGTCATGTTCCGGTAACAAATTCGCGCCGAGATTTGACGGTTTGCGATTTATTGAGACGTTGGTCACTGCCCACAGATGAATCAAAAGCTTCTGATTATTTTATTTCTCTCGCCTTTTTGTTATCCTCTCTCCGTGGTTTTGGCCTGGAGCTGTCTGCAGAATTTATTCTTGGGCAAAGAGTTCAACTCTTCCAGTTTTCCCAGTATGATTTCTAGAGTGAGAAGAGAGAAATTGTAATATTACGGAATATAAGAAAATGAAAATGAGAAAATGTTTCTGGTTACTTTGTCTGCAGGATTTTGATCTCCTTTTTATCTCAGTATAATCAATCCTTGTTGGTTTTTTTTTTTTTTGAAGAAAATTCAAGTTAATTGAGCGCCCCCCCCCCCCAAAAAAAAAAATGCAAAACGTACTGTGTCTAGGTTTAGGCCTGAAGAGAATGATTCGTTTACCCCCACCCCAACCCCGCTTTTTGGTGAATATGAGAGCTCACAACAACTTGGGGGAAAGTGGAAAGCAATCATGTGGCCAAACGGATATTTGCCTGTAGTCATGAACGGATCCTAGGAGAGCAGAAAGAAATGGTTTTTAATGCAAAAACGATTTAAGTTAAATTATTCATCGAATCATAAATATATAGATATATAGTTATATAACTTAAATTTACGAGCTTATATAATTATTGATGAATTTTACCACGTGGAGAAAATTAATGCTTAACTTCGATGGATTATTAAATGAAAAATGTTGCACCCGGATGAAGGTTTTGTTTTGTTTTTTTTTTTTTGTGGTGTGAAGAAATAGGTTGATTTTTTTCCCCAAATTGTTCATCCCACTCTCTAACTTTATCGTCAAATGTAATGGGTGCGACAGTATATTCTTTTTTGGAGCGGGGTTATGGAATGATGCCACCCAAGTTTGGTGGAGGAAGATAAATACGCAAAGACCCAATTTTTGTGGGGTAAAGCAGAGCGCAGAAAAAGGACATGAAAGGTTGAAACTTAGAAGGGACGAACCATAATTAGCGCTTTACTCTCTATGGCAAGCAAGCAAGCAAGCAAGGATGCCTGTCCTTATCCCATGGCCTCCATGCTGCGTCAAGCCACCCAAAAGCCATGGAATTTCCTTATCATCCACTTTCTATCCCCTGCCTTTAATCAATGATGCTCACTACGTTCCCAATTTCAAAGGATAATGATCCTTGTCCTTCACTTTTCACTCTCAGACCATTGACACGATGGCATGAGATTGTGGGCCTTCAATCATTCATCATCCAAAAGCCACCGATCACTGCTACTTCCTATCTTTAGTATAACAGTTGATTGGCTAATTTGAGGCAAAAATTGTAAATACGAAAATTAAAATGAAATTAGATCTTATGTTTAAGATCAAATTAAATTTTTAATTAGCTCTTATATATTAACAAGTGATACTTTTGTTTTGCATACTCATATGGGTATTTGATTGGTATGGTAGATTTTGTTTCATCATCCAGAGTTGGAAGGCTTAGCGAGTCTAAGGATATTAGTTGTACTACTGCTTGCCCCCTTTGAATCATGTTGCCCGCGTTTCTTCCATCACTGATTAGTAAAGGAGGAATCTCACCCCAAAAAAGAAAAAACATTCAATCTTTAATATAAGAACTAATTAGAAATTTAATTTGGTCATAGATATGAGAGAGTAATTTCAATGAAAATGACTGATAAGGGTATTTTAGAGGACAAAATATTTATTTATTATGAATAATTATCTTAATTAATTTTATTGATATTTGTAAATTTGTTATTTAGTTTTTATACCGTGAAAAAAATTAGTAAACAGATATGACAAGGATCACAGGGGTTGCTTCGCAGTTGGTATAGATGGGTATGAACGATAAAGAAGCCCGGTGTGCGCTCATTTTGGGCTTGTTACCGTGGGCCGTCGGATACATGAAGCGACATATTGGTTTTTGGTCAGGAAAATTGAAAATCTCAGTCAACTCTGTGTCTTGGGCTGTTGTGTTGTGCAGAACAACGGGGAGGTTTTTTGTGTCCTCTTCTTCTTTTTCCGCCTGATGCTGATGCATCAATGAGTCTGATGCTTTCTATCTTTTGACAAGTTATATAATATCTAGACGAGGGATAGAATTGTAATATCAGTCATATTAGCTTCTTATAATACAAGAAACCCACCATATGATTTAACTTTTTTTTTTTATTGCAAAATTTTATGAAAGGGGTCGGGCTCACCCACGATCCAAGGGCAGGGCTCCTAACGCTTGATCCACTGGGACCTGTCCCTATGGGCACGGGAGCATGACAAGCAAGCCTTTTTTTTCTGGCCCAAAGGTAGGAATCACTCAGCTTCACTACGCTTGTGGAGATGTCTCCTCCAGCACCGCGACTGGAGCCACAATAAAATGACATTCCCCATGATCGAACCCCACCATATGATTTAACTTTTATTTCTTCGTACTAACCTAATATTGATGCGTGACAATTAATGATTTGATGGACTAATTTGACAATTTCACTCGTTCGTGATGGATTCTGCACAACACGTGTATCCACTTTTCAGATAAGCTCCCCGATGCTGAGAACGAATGAGTTAGTAAAACAACCCCCCCCCCCAAAAAAAAGGCACAGATATCTTTTTAGCAAAAGCAATTATGTTATACACATTTTGCATGGAGATTATGGCTTTGGCTGATCACATGGTGAGGAGCTAGTCTCTTACAAACACTATTAATAATTCATAGTTGACATAAATATCAAGTATTAAAAGTCACTATCAAGTCTTCGGAGTTGCTATATTTAGGCTTGTCAAGCATGAATAACAAAATATGTAGATGCGAAATGATAATATTATCTGATAAACTTCTTGGTTGCCAGAACTTATCCGTAGGCACCCAGCAAAATGCGAGTCGGGTAAACCTTTTTTGGAGCGTTCATTTTTTATGTACCTTGGGAAGTCAGTATCAACTATTTATCCTTTGAGTGATTCTATTTCTGAAAAAGCATCAAAAAGGCATCGAAGCATAAAACGGACTAACTCTCCATTAACTATGGGTCAAATGCTTCATTAACTTATCTGAGTTAAATATGCTAAAGATCAAAATTACAAGGCAGATTAGTTCCCAACCATGGGTTGAATTACTTAAAAAGACTTGCCATGAATATTGGATTTCATGCTCCCATTCATATTAAAATTGATGATTTGGATGTAAATTCATATTAGATTGTTGCTGATTCGGTCATGTTTTTTTTCCCCCCAGTTTCACAGACACCCCAAAAACCAGGTAATAAACAGATAATAAGTTTCATGCTTAATTTTAGGAAAAAATGTAAAAAAAAAAATCGTGAAAATTGTAAAATCACAAATTATGACTTATTGCAAGACTTGTATAGTTTTTAATAGTAATCGAATGGCAAATGACCACAAATTGTTGACAAAATATTTAATTTACAATCTCGTAATTTTTATTGTCTCTTTCTACAATTTCCCTTGAATTTTATGTTTAAAATCATCAGATAAATTGATTTATTTATTGTTTACGATCGGAATGGATACTAGCGTTTCCTTTTCACTTCATCAACTGGGAAAGTTGCCCGGCCCCACATCAATTAGGACTAGATTCTCAATTTATTATCGGACAAGGGATTAGCTTGGGGTTATACTATATTGATTTAATAATTCAAATCATTGTCAGGCTGATAAGTGTCAAGTGAGGGGTAAGCCTAAAAAATAAATGTGCTTTGTAAGGCGGCTCACGCTTTGATTTAACTTGAGCGATCAAGAGTGCTCTTGTATTGACGTTTCAAACAACAACCTTTAATTTGATTTAATCACCTTGTTACAGTTAACTTTTTTTCTTTAATTATAAACAATTATTACCGGCATACAGACAAGACTGCTGCTTAATAAATAAGCTAATCTAGTGAACCAGAAAACTAATGCTAAAAACTGACAACATGAGAAACAGGTTCAGTGAGCGCAACACAGTAGTTCTCATCTTAATTTATTTTTGGGGCAATATTATCTTTAATTCCTAAAGTTTGACTTCTTTTAAGTTTTAATTCTTGGAATTTAAAAATAATAATTTTATACTCTGAAATTTTATTTTATTTTTATCCATCTAAACATTTTTAATTTTTAAAATAAGGTTTGGAAGACCACAACTACTAATTTTAAATTTCATGAATCAAAAAATAAGTGAGACTAAATTTCAGCGGAAATTGTAAATGAAATTAACACATTATTTTGTTCCTTAGGACTCTTACGTTATGTTTGGTACGCAGCATAAGGGGAGTAGGGCAGGGATTGGGTCAGGAAGCGGAGCAATTATCGGTATTTGGTATGAGGCATTGGTAAAGCCTTGAGATTGCACAATGGCACATAGGTGGGATTGGGCAAATATATCCCTATGTATAATAATTTTCGGACAAATTTAACCCTCTCACTTTTGTTTTCTTTTTCTCTTCTGCCTTCATCTTCAAACTTACACCGAACAGTTGCAGCAATAACCTTGAAAAACCCATAAACATTAACATATGAAAATGTATCATGAATCAAAAGAAACTGTATATTATTCCAAAATAAAATTATAGCGCACACAAACACAAGCACACTCGATAATTCACGAGGAAAGCTAAAAAATAAAAACGGAGGAAGTGCGAGTTTAAGTTTCAAAGATCATTTGGAAGAGATGGAGGCAAGTCAGACTGGGGAGTGAGATCATTTTGCTTCTTTTCTGGAGCTTGTGATTTTTGTCTCTCTTTTTTTAAATATTTAAAAGGGGTATTATAGTCTCTCCATAATTTATATCTGATTATAAAATAAAATTAATGGAGCCATTCCTTTCGAATATTATCCTGTACCAAACATATTTTTAAAGAGCCCCATTTCCAATCTCATTCCCAATTAAAAGCCCCATTGCCAATATTTCCAATCCCAACTCCTCAAATCCAGTGCTGCATGCCAAATATGGCCTTAAAAAGCCATGGAAATGAAGAGGCAGTGACCGGAATCTAAGGGGTGCGTGGAAGTCGGAAGTAAATCCAATCCGAATCCTCAGAAAACAACTCACACGGCGACAAACAAAAAGGGGAGAAACGAAAACATGGATAACATTTGACAAGTGGTTACGACATATTAACAGCCTCCAATATTGCCACTTGTACGCTCAATCTGCCCATTGTATCTTGTTCCCTTTAAGCTTAAGAGCCTTGTTTAATTGATTTGCCCCATGAGAAAAAGGAATTGGGGTTCCGTGAACCAAACAATTTTCCTATCCCTATTTTAACTTCATCATTATTAATCAATATTTCTTTCTCCTTACTTTTAATACTTTTTAATGAGTACGGTATAACCATAAGGGCATTAGTCATCTACGATAGCTATTTTTGTCTGATTTTTATTTTCAACTGAACTAATTTTAGTTTTGTTATTTGACATCTGATACTAATGGAGTTATATTATGTATACCAATTGCTTGATTTTCCTGCAAGTATAAAAAAGAACTGAGTTTAGTTTTGTTTCGATTTATCTCTTTGATTTTAAAATGTTCATATAAGTATAACCCGATTAACATGGTCAAGCATGATACTCATACCAGTAAAAGAGGTACTTTTATTAAAATAAATACTCCTCCCGCCTTAATATAAGAATTTAATTATTGAGTTAATCTTGATCATAAATATAAAACATATTTTATTATTTTTTATATTTATCAGTTTTTTCTAAATTACTCCTATTAATATTTTATCAACCATAATCAAGTAAGAAGGGGAGGAACGATACTAAAAAAGATAACTATAATATTTTAGAAAAAACATGTCACATTTCTTATAATTAACTCTATGACTATTTTATATAATTCATTATCTTATAAAATATTTTCGTTTTGCCATCATTATCTTAAACAATATCATGCTAAACGACAAACACTGTTTTTATGTTGAAATTTTATTAAGCTTTAACTTATCAAGCATTTCCTCATATAGCTCTATATTATTATTATAAACAAATCAAAACTAATTTAATTTTTTTCCCGAAGATTTGAATTCCAGTTTAAACTCATTACTAAAGAGGCAGCTTGCAATCTGTGGATGCCACGTCAGGATATGTTTATCCGTGTGCGCGTCATTTTCGTTATATATAAAGCTCCGTCCTTTCCCTCTTTCCACTCGTCCTCTGCATTTCTCATTTCTTTCTTTTCGTTCTGCTCACTGCATTTCGTGCTTTCTGGGTTCTGGCCTCTCTTCCTCGCCCCTTCTTTCCAACTGCTGCTTCGGCCATCAAGCCCTTCACTGTTTCTTTTTGTAAGTATCAAATTATTTTCCGCTTTTTCTCTCTTCATTTTCCTGCACTCTCATTAGATTTACTTTTTTTTTTGAACTTTGTGGAATGATTCTCTCGATTCATCTGGGTGTGTGAAATTTCTATATAGGATTTTTTTTTCTGTTCTTATAATCAGAGAGCCTAAAACTGTGCCTTGTTCCCCGCAAAATTCGTACGAGAAGCTTTATACGCGCGCACACGCTGAGAACATATAAGTCAGCTGCCCCCTCCTCTATTTTCTTTTGCGCGCCTTCCTGTATCGTAATCTGTGGATTCAATGTTCTTCTAATTAGAATTACTTTATCTGAGTCTCGCTTTTACTTGAGAAGGAAAAAATGGGATCTTTTGTTGCTGACGGGTTTTTGTTCAGATCATGAATTCTTAAACCGCTACTAATCCCTTCTTCTCTAGCGCATTCGTTCTGCATACGATAGTTTTAAATGAATTTTCGTTTGCAGAGTATAAGAGATCTTGGCACTCTTTCTTTCTAATAAATTTCAATTTTTCTGAACTCAGGTATTGCAAATTTCCATACAAAGAAGACTCTGCTGGTCTGTTCACGACCGGTTGGCACAAAGATAAAAGATGCGTTGATTAACCAGACTAATTGATAAATCGTTTTTAATAATTGGTTCAATGAATGGCTTTCGACATTTGGAAATTGTTTTCTTCCATTGTCTCCATAATACATGTTATTTCTTTGGTTTGCTTCCCTAACATCCCAAGTTGTATGTGGTTGAGTCGTCCTACTCCTGTTAGCCAGGTATTGTGAAGCAACCAAATGAAGACAACTCTGACTTGCTACCTAACGTTTTTAATGTTTTCCTTCCAATAAAAACTAACACATTATACACCCTACAAAAAGGGGTTTTGTTTAATAAATGAAGAAGGTAGACTAGTCAATTTTTTTTTTTTTGACCAGAAGGTAGACTAGTCAATTGAGTCTAGCTATTTTGCAGTGTCATTGGGACCTGCATTGGGTGGTCGTTTGATTTTGATGGACATGCAACTCCTAACCTTGTGTTAAAACAACTTCAAATTTAGTTTGGTGAGTACCTACCACAATAAATGATCGTGCTCAGTTAATATCTCGAAGAAAAGAAGAAAATATACTGCTCTTTTGTCACGAAAAAAAGTAATGAGGCTCTAGCTTTCCTCAGGAGGGTGAAAAGGATTAAGGGTTCGAGACGTGTAGGCAAAATTCAGACGATGACCAACTCATTGTTAATTTGAGTTCTTAGGAGGATTTATAGAAAGTCTTTTCTCAAAGCAATGTCCCATGGTCCTAATCCGAAACTGGGGGGAAATATCCATGTATGATTAATTAAACATTTTCCTTTGTTTGTTGAGATCCCTGGTACTTGACATTTGTATGACTAAGCTTGATTCTCACATTGAGTGCTCATACTTTTCAGATTCTGACATTCGAGGGAACGCATTGTGAAACAGAAACAATGGCCTTAGATTTGCATTATGAGGATTTTGCAGCGCAAACTGATGCCTTTGGAGATAAATCTTGTGTGGAAAAGTGGAATTCTGCCCCTGAAGCCATTGCAGACTCTGATAGGGATGCTCCTGGTGACTTCGAATGCAATATCTGCCTGGATTCCTTGCATGATCCAGTATTAACTCTTTGCGGTCATCTCTACTGCTGGCCCTGCATTTACAGGTGGCTCCATTTTGGTAATGCTTCTTCTCAAAACATAGTTCAGGAAAGGACATTCTGCCCAGTATGCAAATCAGAAATCTCTCAATTCTCCCTCGTTCCCGTATATGGACGTGTCCAAATCACAAAACCTTCCAAGGGTAAGTCTCCCAATGTAGGGACTGCCATACCTCCAAGACCTCGCGGTCCCGTGTCAGTTCATGACTTTGCAAGATCATGTAACAGCATAGCTGCAGCTCATGACTCGTCAAGATCATATAATACCGCAAGTGCTTCCCGGCCAGCTACGCAATTTCATCAACGCCCTTATGCTTATCACACTCAACAGTTGAATGCATTTGACACAACACATGGAGTTTTTGGTCAGATGATATATGCGAGAGTCTTTGGTAATCAGTTGACAAACGTGTACACTTCTAATTCATATGGTCTCACGGGGAACAACAATCGGAGGGTGAGAAGGCATTTGATGCTAGTGGATAAATCACTCAGCAGAATCTGTTTTTTCATCTTCTGCTGCACAGTTGTGTGTCTTCTCTTATTCTGATTTCCAGTTGCTGCTTCATTTTTCTGCGTGTTAATACGTCCTTGTAAAAAGAAATATTGGCATGTGAATATAGTCAGATTTTGTACATATGTAAGAAAAGGTACATATATTAGTGCCGATAAATTATCAAATCGCCTTGAGCTTTAAGCAGTATTTAGTAGTTTTCCTTTTGGTTTCACCAGGCAGTAGCCTCACTTTTATCTGCATCAGAAAGAAAGGGATGCGTCTGAAATGACTGTCCTTGAATGATAAGTCTTATCAATTGTGATAAGATTTTGCTTTGGTGCAAAGAATAATAATTAGGGTAGTACATTTTAATTGAAGGGTGAGGGTCCATTTGATCTGGGAAGAATATTTCTAGGATAAAGAAAGGTATCCCAATTAGCGGTGGATGTAATAGCATTAACGCAAACCGTGATATCACTAGAGTTTTGTGTGCGAGGGAAAATGATAGAAATGAGGAGGGTGTGGGGTCGTTGTCTAGCTATGGGATTGGAGGGCACTTGCCTTAGAGGACATTAATGGTGGGCCTACCATTGCCAGCTGCACACTGTGGAAAGCTACACGGTATCTTTAGCTTTTAGCAGAGAAGTCGTCAATTTATTTTGATGGGTTACATTTTGGCATTAATATCTGATAATGCTTACCTTTCAGATAGAGACGTTGGCGTCACCAAAAGCGATCTCTGTACCTTAACATACTTTACAATTTCGAGATGATTTCGTTTTCTTATCTTTGTCTGGCTCCTCATAATTTTTATTTTGTTTTTGCCATTCGTCCGTTCTTTGTTTAGTATGGTTTGGGTTGGGCGGACCAGCAGATAATCCAATGAATTTTAGGTTGGGTTTTGCAAAACCAGCAATATAAAGCTGTTCTTGCCTTTCTAGGTTAACCCGAATAAATTTGAAGAAAAGCAAGCATATTAATTTCTGATTATCAAGTGATTGGGAAAAAATTCTGATTAATTTCTGAACCTACTCCACTCCACTCCGCTCCGCTCCACTCGCGCTGTCCGCCTCGCTTGCTGCCTCGCTCGTGACTCATCCTCACTCCTCTGGCACCCTCATTCGCGTTGGCCGTCGCCGCTCGTGCTGCTGGGCTTCTCGTTGTCGCCATCGTCGTTTCCCTCAACACCTCACCACAGGTGTGTCTCTCGTTCTTAATCTCGCCGGTGTGAAGCTCTGTTCTTCATTTCTTTTGGAAGGTCAGTTTGTTCTCCTCCTTCTCTTCTCCTTCGCCATTTTCCCCCCTCACTCTATCACCATTTCCGTCGCATTTGTATTGTTTCACCTCGCCTCTCACTCTCTTCTCGATCTAACTGCTTCTCTCTTGGGCTACAATTTGTTCTTTGCCTTTCATTCAATTGTGTAAATTTGTGCTGAATGATGAAGATGGGCCAATTTAATTGCTCAACTAAAATTCACTGCAAATTTCCTCTTGGCTATGCTTGATGCTTGGAGTTTGTATGTATTGATTGTGATTTGATTTGATACAGCATATCTGGCGTGAAGCAAACAAATGTGCAAACTTCTTTGCAGCTATGCCCTCACCGTGCCTGTCGGTTTTCATATACTCCTCGACGACACACTCGACCTTCTCCGGCGAGTTAAATCATTTTGCATTTAATAACTATGAGTGGATCGCTACTCGGAAACTGTGCTGTTTAGGGTGTAGTGGTCTAATGGATCATTTTTCACGAGCCTTGTGTATTGGTAATTGCTAAATCAAACTAACCAACAAAACCCTCTACATATCTCGATTTTGACGGCCTCTCTTACGCTTAGTTTTGATCTCTCGCACTCTTTTCTCCCTTTTCGTTGCCATCAACTTCGCAATCGCAATTACGTTGTCTTTCAGCTGCCTCTTATCAAGGCAATTTCGGCCAAATCCTATTAAAATTTTTATCAATATATTACGCCATAAAAGGATTTTTTCTCTCACATAAATGACACACTCAATTTGCAGTTGCATGATCCCTATATTCCCTTATTTATGAAAAAAAAAATTTTAAAAAAAACTCTTTAAAAATAATACTCCTCCGGTCCTATTATAAGACCCAATTTGACTTTTTATTTGATCCTAATTATAAGACCCAATTCATTTTCTCTCTTATATTTATGCATTTTTTTCTAAGATAATCCTTCTAATAATGATAGTTTTAGCCAATATACTTAATTAGCAAGGATATTTTAGGAATAACAACACTTATTTATTATAAATAACCAACTTAACTTACTTTCTTAATCTCCTCAAATAAGTCAATTGGGTCTTATAATTAGGACCGGAGGATATGAATATTTGAAGTGTGGGATTTGGCGATGCCATAACCGCAAGCGAAGGATTTTAAGATAAAAGAAAGCGAAGTGCTATAGAATATCATGCTCGTGCACTCTTCCCAGAAAACGAAGGAGAATGAATCCTGTGACAACCTTCGCTAACCCCTCAAAAATACTTCTTTTCAACCTACATTTTCTCTAATTCTTCTTCTTCAATTGTTCCCCTCGTGAATTCCGTCTGGTCTAGCTCGAAAGAAAACTGCTTGTATGATGTTTCTTATTTATCGATAGAAATGAGGGAATCCCTGCTTACTATTTTTTTTTTCCGATATTTTTTTCGCCGTCTTTGCAGGCAGGATCTGAAAAGACCAGCTGGACCCGATTCGGACTCATCACGGAGTGCTCGTTGCATGCGAGACCATAGCAAGCATTTAATGCTAAGCGACCCGCCCTTGCGGACATATAAATGCCCACAGACTGTAAGTTCCATTCACACGGTTGCTTATCATTATTTCTAATGTCAATGCTTTAAGCTACCCGTAAATATCATGAGGCCTTGATCATCGAATCGCTTAAGTTCGATTCTCTCTCTTTGGATATTGTTATTATTCATTTATATTCGTTGCTGTGTGGGGTTGCTGTTAAGTTTTAAGTTTTTTAGGAGGCAGTGTCTGAATCTAAGAAGACTATTTGTTAGAAATTGGCTATAATCAACTTCAAGTTATCAGCTCTTTCTTCATTAATTATGTGCGGCATACTATTTGATTTTCTTCTGCCATTGTTGAATGGTATACTTTTTGCCACTCAACTTTCTTTTGTCAGGTGCTTTCTGTTATATTTTTATTGCTAAATTTAGAATAATGTTGGTTTTACGATCTTCATTTTCTATTAGATTGTAGCATTGATTTTGTACATGAATATGTGGTTGAATTCCTCTTGATTCTTGTAGGAAAAATGGGCTATCACGTGTCGCCCATGCAATGCTCTAATTCCTTTATCAAGAGCAAAATGCTTCTAAATCAATTAATTGAGGACCTCGCTCCCGGCTTTTGAAGTTATTTCCTGCTTGCTTGTTTGGGTTTATTGTTCTCTAGCACAAAAAATGGCAAATCTTCCTCTGTCATTTTCAGTTCAAGCATGCCTTCAGAAACCGAAGGTCATTGAAGCATCTCAGCTAAGTGAGTGTAAAGGTGGAAGTAGATTGTCTAGATTTGAGAAGTCAGATACAGAGAGAAAGTTAGTTTGTAGAGCCCCACAAAGTATAGTTAGTCCTTTTTACCAGAATTTCACTACAAAATTGTGTGCTACACCCCGAGTATCCATTGAGGGAAGTAAAAACCAAGTCACTACGTTTAGTGAAGCTGAAGATTTAAGAAGAGCATTGAGTTATTTGTTTAGGACAGAAAATGGTGGTCTGGTTAAAGTTCATGTTATCAAGAAAAATGTCAAATATTCTGTGCATGTTGAGGTCTCTTCCTTAGAAGTACATGGTGAAGGACTGGTATTGTGTTGGGGTGTGTACAGAGCCAATTCATCACGTTTTGAGGTTCCAGATTTTAAAAGTTCAGCTACGGATACAAAAACAGGGATGAATCTGAGCCCATTCCAACAGTCATTGTCAGGCAACTTTAAAATTGAGTTGGAATTTGATGCAAAACAAGTTCCCTTTTATTTCTCATTTATCCTAAGATCATCATTCAATACTGAGTCAAGTGCATCTGATGTTAGAAGTCATAGAAAAACAAATTTCTGTGTACCAGTCGGTTCTCTTCCAGGGCACCCAGCTCCTCTGGGTCTCTCTTTTTCTCCTGATGGTTCTATGAATTTTGCTATTTTCTCAAGGCAAGCAGAAGGCATGGTTTTATGCTTGTATGATGATACCAATCTTGAGAAACCTGCCTTACGGCTTGATCTAGATCATTATGTCAATCGATCCGGAGACATATGGCATATTGCATTTGAAAGTGCTTGGACATTTGTGAGCTATGGTTATCATCGCAAAGGGGCTCTTGTTGAGCAAAACAAGGATGATAATTTTAATAAGCATGTTCTTCTAGATCCATATGCAAAAGTTATTGGGAATTCTTTTCCTAATGGTTATGAATCGGGTTTAACTACAAAGTTTCTTGGAAGGTTGTGCAAGGAACCTGATTTTGATTGGGGTGATGATTTTCATCCAAATTTACCATTTGAAAAACTAGTGGTCTATAGATTGAATGTTGAGCTCTTTACTCAGCATAAATCTAGCCAACTGCCTACTGGTCTAGCTGGGACCTTTGCTGCTTTGGCCGAGAAGGTGCAGCATTTTAAGGACCTTGGCGTTAATGCAGTTCTTTTGGAGCCAATCCTCTCGTTCGATGAACAAAAAGGACCGTATTTTCCTTGTCACTTCTTTTCCCCAATGCATATTTTTGGACCGTCTGGTGGTCCCATATCTACAATCAACTCTATGAAAGAGATGGTGAAATATTTGCATGCTAATGGGATTGAAGTTCTTATGGAAGTTGCTGTGACCCGTACTGCTGACGTGGGAGCACTGCAAGGAATTGATGACGTGTCCTACTATTATGCAAATGGAGTTGGTGATTCGAAGACTCAAAGTTCCCTGAACTGTAACTATCCTGTAGTGCAACAATTGATTTTGGATAGTCTTCGGCATTGGGTTACTGAATTTCACATCGATGGCTTCAGTTTCATAAATGCCTCACATCTGTTAAGGGGGTTTCATGGAGAACACTTGTCTCGACCTCCATTGGTTGAAGCAATTGCTTTTGATCCATTACTATCCAAGACCAAGATCATCGCAGATTGCTGGGATCCATATGACATGGTTGTTAGGCAAACTCGTTTTCCTCATTGGATGAGATGGGCAGAAATGAATGCTAATTTCTGTAATGGTGTGAGGAATTTTTTGAGAGGTGAAAGTCTTATAAGCGACCTTGCAACTAGACTTTGTGGGAGTGGGGACTTGTTTTCTGACCGACGAGGCCCTGCATTTTCTTTTAATTACGTCTCCAGGAACTTTGGACTTTCCCTTGTCGATTTGGTCAGCTTCAGCAGGGAGGAACTAGCTTCAGAATTAAGTTGGAATTGTGGAGAAGAAGGGCCTACTAATGATAAGTATGTCCTTGAAAGAAGGCTTAAGCAAATCCGTAATTTCCTTTTCATATTGTTTGTGTCATTAGGAGTGCCTGTTCTGAACATGGGAGACGAATGTGGTCTGTCTTGTGGGGGTTCTCCTGCATATGGAGACAGAAAGCCTTTAGATTGGAGTGCTTTGAATTCAGGTTTTGGTAAGCAAATCTCGGAATTCATTTTGTTTCTGACTAGACTTAGAAAAAGGCGAAGCGATATTTTCCAGAGACGAAGCTTCTGGAAGGAAGAAAACATACAATGGCGGGGAAGTGATCTAGCTCCACCAAAATGGAAGGACCCATCCTGCAAGTTTTTGGCCCTGACTTTGAGGGTTGAAAGAGGCTCGCTCCTAGTGAGCTCTGAAACTTCTAATTTACCGGCAGGTGATATATTTGTTGCTTTCAACGCAGCTGATCAATCAGAAACTGTGGTTTTGTCCCCACCGCCAGAGGGGATGTCATGGTGTCGTCTAGTTGATACATCTCTTCCATTTCCTGGGTTTTTCTCATTTAACGGCGAACCTGTTCCTGTCCCTGAGCAGCCCTCCGAGCTGTTTGCTTACGAAGTGAAGTCTCACAGCTGTATTTTGCTTGAGGCAACCTATCTCGATAGCTAAAAATTGTTTTGTTGATTAATAAGTTAATGTTATGACTCCTTTGTAAATAGTCAATAATTTTTTTAATGGTGATTTCCCTGCATTCAAGTGATAACTCATTGTCCTGTCTCCTGGCTCCTCAATGACTATAAATAATAATTAGACCCTGACTCTCGGTGCAATGTATGGGATCCGAGACTGAAAATCAATATTCCGCATATTTTTATTTAAAAACATAAAGAAGAATTTTATGCAGAATATCACGTTTTTCATTTAATTTTTCACTCCAACATCACTCTGTCAAAGCAATATTAAAAAAAAGCTCAATGCATAATAAATATCTAATTTGAGAGGATTATGGATACGCACGTAGAATTAGTAAACAGGCCAACTTGACCTGAATGGGCTAAGCTCATAGATGATTCAGCCTATAAGCCCTGTTTAATTGGCTAAGCAAGTATGCCTCCTATGCTAATACAACTACAAGTATGCATTTATTTTTATTGAAAAAAGGGAGATAATCAAATTAATAGCCTGGCTTACAAACGTGCTGAAATGATTCAAAGATTAAAAAAAAAAAAAAGCAAAATGTGAAAAGACCGCCCAATGAACGAGTAGACATTGAATGAGAATAATTGTAGCCTTTGAGTACAAATGATACCAAGCAACTTTTTGTTTTTTTGAAATGTGAGGTTGTGAGTTTAAACTCTTCAGCCAAAGGTATAATTTGTGCATGAATTATATACTACACAAAAAAAAAAAAAAAAAAGACAAGCAATGAGAATAAAGCAGGCATAAGTATGGATGATGAATGGATCAAGGGATTGATAAGAGTGAAGCAGACCAAGAATGGATGAATCGGTTAATGTTAGGACTTGGGCCAGAGGGTGGAACAGAGCCTTTGGGAAGCATGGCTGCGAGATTGCTTCTGGGTTGATGACCCTCAACCCGCCTTCCTTCTGTCATTGAACATTCCATTATTGCGCAAATAACACTCATCAGAAATACCAACCACTATATCATTCTTGTGCTTTCCTCTGAATTATAATGCCACTTCCCCATTTTGATTGTTGCTTTTCGTCTCCGACCAATCCTTCATTGGTTATATATATATAGATGACCAGAGGAGCTTCACACATGCTTGCCGGCTTTCTTAACTGGGATCTTCGGATTTCGTCATTCTCTTCAATTGGCCAGCAGATTATCTCTTCGAATCAAGATTCAAGTCAACATATACTGTTTTTTTACAGCTGTTCACGTTTTTATCTGCCGGCTGACCCCCCCCCCCCCCCCCAAATTCTTTCATTTTCCACTCACTGATTTTTTTTTTTTTTACTTGATTTTGCTTAAGTTTTTAGTCTCCCTGGGTCCGGATAGAGGCGGACTGCGTGTGCCAATTTGGGATCTA
The DNA here is from genome assembly GCF_004799145.2 of Neltuma alba. Taxonomy (NCBI): domain Eukaryota; kingdom Viridiplantae; phylum Streptophyta; class Magnoliopsida; order Fabales; family Fabaceae; genus Neltuma; species Neltuma alba. The sequence goes on along the minus strand of NW_021636544.1, from coordinate 34,700 downwards.
CTAAAGATGCATTTGTTACACAAGAAGAATTTTTAAGGGAAATGAAAATGTATAAGCCTTCAATGGAAGAAAATGGAATACTGCTATGCTTTTTCTTTGGCCAAATTATGCTTGCTTAGTAAGCATATTTGAATAATGGAATGGAGTAGAATGTTTAATATTTCAAAAGACCAAAAAATGAACTCATTAGTCTTTTTGTCAAAACTTGAAAGGAAACGAAACCCCCAAGTCTTCACCAAAGGGTAAGAAGGGTTCCATCAAAAGAGGACGAGGGGATTCCATTGGCCGTGGGAAGAGCAGCGAACGGAGTCTAATCCAAAGCGCCTTCGCCTTCAACAGCCTCGATTTTTTTTTAAAAAAAAAACATACATCATTTACAGTACATGATAAATTGAAATCAACTAAGAAAGGCTACCAAAGTTTAAATTCTACTCACATTTATAAATAATATAATCAAGTGTAAACATTACTTAAATATTATTGACATAGTAATAATAATATATTCATTACTCCTATGTGTTGCAATCCAGTAGTCAGATAAAAGGGATGGGAATAAATATAAACAAACTTGACCGAGGGTGTGTTTAGTTTTTTCCCGAAATCCTCTCACATACTCTAATCACTTTTAAAATCATGCTTTTGATTTCCAACCACTGAGTTCAAGTCTTATGTTTAAATATGGATTCAGATCTCCGGCGCTGGAGAACTTTATTCAATATGTCATTCACAACATGGATCCAGCATGAAATCAATGTTCTTAATCGTGTTTTCACTGTTTGCTCAGTTTAAGTTCCCCAGTTGTGTCCTCACACTAAAAGCAATATATGAAGGAAATTTCTGAAACAATCCAACATGAAAAAGAAAGGATAGCCAGAAATAAATTACATAAATAAATTCAACATAATCATTAAGATTGTTCAACTACTCGCTTTAAACGAAATTACACACCACACAAGAACCCTATGATTGAACCAGAAAAAGGAAGGACGAAAACGCAGGCACTCAGAAAGGTGAAAGGTATATCACAAAACCTTTGAGGGAGGGGGTGAGGATAAGAAGACAGTTTTTTACATGGAAACCAAAAGTATGATGAGAAAGCTAATGATACAAAAATGGAGAGGAGAGAGGCAAGCCACGGAGGACTCCAATCAACGTTTCATATGCTTGACTTTGTTCCATCCTTTCTTGCATGAATCGCCGACGATCTTCACTCCCTTCTGGAACAAGATCTTGAGGTCCTTGGCCCTCTCCTTCACCTGCTGCTCAAATCCGGCCATATCCTGATTCAGAAATAAGCTTTTTGCAGACGGAAACGAAACGACCGTTTGAAGTGAGCGTTGTCTGCAAATGAAAAGCTGAGAAGGTGCTAGAAGCAGAGAGAAATATGATCAGATATCAGAGATGGTGCGGTTAAGGGGAGTTGCCGAACCTTTTAAAAAGCCAAGAAGAGGCCTCGTGGGATCCAACGCACCATTAGACACGTGGCGCAGATCCAACGGTTGTCCCCTAAGAAAGTTAATCTCGGCCGTTGCTTCTTCACAACGTTGATTGCGGCCGAAGCATCGAGCCCACGTGGTAGATTTGGATTGGCTGAAAATGTATGGGGTCCATTGAACCTTCACAGGCTACTGGTCCCTAATCCTCGCTGCTGGCGGTGACAAGGACCCTTCGGTCTCCACAAAAACTAAACCACGTGCTGCCTCCGTAGTTGCCCTTTTTGTATTTATTATAATATTAACTACATTTTTATTTTAATAGTAATAAATTATAATTAATCACTATATGTTACTACATCCAGTGCTAAATATAAGGTGATATATAATTTTTCAACATCATTAAATCAAACAGTTTAAAAACGTAAATCATAAGGAAAAAAATGAATGGTATTACAGATGATATTATTTATTATAAATTTATTGAGTATATTAAATTTTTTTGCACTTCACCAGGCACAACTTCCATCGCATTTAAAATTACTTAAAATAAGCTAAAGTGGGACGCTTTCTGAGTTTATCAGATTAATTGTGATGAAGAAGCCAGAACAGGAAGGCATGAAGATGAGTTGGCGAGGTTGATGTGAGAGTTATATAAAATGGGAAACATGATTAAAGGGAGTAGTCAAATGGAGGGGAACAGCTGGAACGGGCATAAAGAAGCAATTTGGAAATGCGAAGACGTTACCAGAAAGTAGGCACAATATTATTGTGGAAAATACGTCAAAAGTACAAAATTTAATGCGCGTTCGCATTCTCACCGCAAAATCTTATAATTAGGATTAGAGGTAGAAATTAATAAATGGCCAAAGGAAGTAATAGTTTATTACAATCACCCAATCTGATTGTTCAATTTACTACTGATTAATGTCAGTTTAAGAAAATCAAAGAAGACTAAGCACGAGGTAGATCTATGATCAGTCGTGCTTTTTAAAACCGGACTGATAATTAAACCTAAATTGGAGAACTGTATATAATCAACCGCATTTTAGTTCTCTTTCTTTCCTTCTTTAGAGGGAAACTGGTTAGGATGAAATGGAGCACCTCAATTCAATATAAAGACAGTTTTTGACAATATATTTGAGAATTCGTGCTTTTAATTAGTAATTGAGGTGGGGGCAAGTCAATAATTTTCTGAGGGAAAGAGGGAGGATTTGCCCTGACCCAGTTTGGTGAGAAAAGGAAGCTGGGGACAAAATTTAAGCAGAGAAACAGTGATGGTAATTGGGTAGGTACATGTCATATAATTATGTTTCCTTAAAGTCACCCATGGCTCGTGATAAAAGTATTTCCTCGTCTGTTTAAATTCAGCAAGGTTCCTTTCGCAAATATGAGCTCGTATTTGTGATCATCTCATAACTCGAAAACTGGCACATCCCTTCATTCTTTAACTATATGCAACTCAGCTCTCTTGCATATTATTGTTTTAATTTAATAAACTGAATACAGAACATGGTTCTAAACCTGTAATTAATTAAAAAAAACTACTTAATCTATTCATCTAGACAGGTAACTTCTTTAAGAAGATATTTTTCAATGGCATAATTAATGGTGAATTATGATAGGATGAATAAAAAGACATAAAACCTTTCACCAAAAAAAAAAGAAAAAAGAAAGAAAGATATAAAACCGGTGATAGTTGTGTCAAATCAGAAACGAGACAGATAGCTCAAACTTTATTAACAAAAAAAAAAAAAGGTAACATCAGAAGAGGTATTTCAATTGATTACACCAATATTTGAATTTAAACTGTCATCATCGGTTTGGCGCCCCCCCCAAAAAAAAATTATTAAACATCAAATAACTGCATAAAAAAAAAATACAACAAAGAGCGATGCCATCACACCACCGTGGCTTTGAAATGGAGCATCTTCTCTGGAAAAGCATGAGGACCAAGCTTGCAAACTGGCAACGTCGATACTTCTCTCAGACAGAAACGAGACATTGTGACCCTTTTCTAGAGCACAATGCAAGACCCTTCGTTCAGGTGAAACTGTGACGCATCTTTTAATCATAGTCTATTTGCTGATAACTGGTCTGGTTTGGAACGCTGTCTTCCTCTGTCCATTCGATCCTTTCATATCTGCTTTGTGAAATGAGGAATTAAAAAGGTACACATATATTTGGAACAGGTCTGAACTCAATCATGAGGCTCAATGCCCTATCCATTAAACAAATATTGATCGGGAATCCATACTTCCATGATAAGCATTAAGTGTGGGGACAAATCTCACATTGTTGACGAAATAAGGCATTCAACGATACCAGTACCGGGCAAAGGGAAATGCAAAGGAGAAAGAAGAGTTTTTAACACTGGGTCCAATATTTTCGGCCCATAATGTTGGACCCAAATTTTCTATTTACTGGCACAGGGTTTGAAGCCCAAAAAGAAACAAGGAGGAATAGTCAACTCTGGGCCCAAATTACCTTAAGGGTTGACTGAATTAGGGATTGATCTTCTGAATCTCACTCTTTTGAACACGAAGAAAGCGAAGCCATAGTGTTGACTGGTCTTCCTGATAAAAATATGTTCATAAAAAGGGAAGAAACAAAGGTGGAGGCATCGGTGGAGTTCATATATTTTTGTTTGATTTCATGTTTTGCACTCCTTCATATGAATTTCATCAAGCGCCGATAATCAAGGAATATGATTATGCATATGGACACGAAGCCTTTAGGCTTTAGGTCTCCACCTGCAGGAATTCAGGTCCCTTTGCGCAGAACGAATGATTTTCGTGTTTAAAAACGTGGCACTGTTTGCTGCATAAAGTAAGTACATAAAGTTGCATTCAGTGAATATTCAATATAGTTAGAGGACTTGTATTAATTAATTGGAGTATTGATGAGCATGATGGGAAAGTTGCACTGTGATTCTGCCTTAAATTTCTCTACTTCAAAGCCCCCAAAATCTGCACGCACTATGCCTTTGGATTTTATAATTTAGAGGTGTGCAGCCCAAGAACATTCAAGTATCTCAAGCAGGTTTCTTGTCGGCAATTTGTCTGGGGTTTTTGCGTATTGTTTGCTGATAATAAACTTTAGTTGGATCCCTTACCAGTTACCAGAGAGTGCGTGTGTTCGTGTATAAGACAAACTTAGAAATAGAAATTATAACTGTAGTGTCGATTTTTTGGCTAAAAAGATTCCAGAATAGATGACCTCGGATCTATCACAATTCACAAGTTCGCAAATCGCATCGCCAAGAGGCGGGATCTGTGGTAGGCGAAAAACTGTCTTTTATGATAAATTAATAAACAATGTCCTGTGCCTATTGCCCCATCAGTCAGTGCAGGAGATTGATGTGAATATCAGAGTGAGCAATGTAAAAACTAACGAAGAAGGACATTAATGATGAAAACCAGAAAATTAAGAATTTATTGAAGTGGGATTATTAAGAAGACAATTAAGTTGGTGAATGGGCATGTGGTCGCAGTATGATCAATGAAGGACGAGTAGGTTGATTTTATTATGGGAGAAGCAGATTCCGGTGGGCTTGGCCTATGAATATCAGTTTGTCGTCTCTACATAAAGAATCCTCCACTCTACGTGGTGGCTTAGCCATGTGATAACACCTGAACACCTACGTGGATCCCTATCACGTGCCTCCCCCTCCATAATCATAATCACTGTCTATCATCTTCATAACCACAAAGCCTCCAGACATCTTCCAACCTTGTTGTGTTTTTAAACTGCATATTTTGAGTGTGAACTTTATTTGGTACCCTAGTGGCTTAGGGCTTTTTGGAGTTCCGTTCAAAACAGACTTTTAAATAAATTCACGTAAATCGAGACAAAATTCTTTACGCATACTTACCTCATATTCTGTAAATCACGTTTGAAAAGCTACTTATAAATCAATTCAACAATCCCTTAACCTTCAGGCAATAATTCCATGGGTTAAGAGATGAAGGTGCATAGAACTTGTTACTAGCATAGAAAGTTGCCGTGGTGCTATCTCACTCCAGTCCTAAGTGTAAGTTATGAGAAAGTTTTGGCCCCAGATGCAACTCACTTTTAGTTTATTTGATACTTGTTTTATAATTTTATCATTATTTAATTGTTATTGGAAACTGGAAAGAGAGAAGAAAATGAGAGACATGAGGATGATTTGCAAACATAGAGAGAAAATTTGGACAAGGATAAACTTAAAAAATCTTGATAATTTAATGTATTTTTTAACTTACAAAAATGTGCTATAAATGACTTATATTAAGAATCAGAGTTGTAATCATTAGTTAATTTATCAAATAATTGTCACACATTTTAAAAAACATGATATTATTAATATGCTTTCTAATTTTTTTTGTTAGATATAAATAATCATATATAAATGAAAAATTAATATAGTGAAAATAACTAACAAAGTACTACCTCCGGTCCTTAATATAAGACCCCGTTTGACTTTTTGTTTGGTCCTAATTATAAGACCCCAATCCATTTTGTCTCTCATATTTATGCATTTTTTTCCAAGATAATCCTTCTAACAATGATAGTTCTAGCCAATACACTTAATTAGTAAGGATATTTTAGGAATGACAACACTTATTTATTACAAATAACTAACTTAACTTACTTCCTTAATCTCATCAAATAAGTCAACTGGGTCTTATAATTAAGACCGGAGGTAGTAAAAGATAAAAATAAAAAATAATACTAAAAAATTTTAAGTTGGCACAGCAATTAAGTCAACACAATGCAGTCCCGCTTTCACGTTGTCAAGGGAGGGAGGACCCCAATCAAGTCCTCCAGTGAAAAGGCCGCGGAACCCGCCACACATGGCAGGTTTGGGTAGGTCAGGAATATTTAATTCATTTGCGTTGGAATATTCATTTTTAATACTTTCCCAGTCTTTAACGTGAAACTTAATTATTGAGTTGATTTTAGTTGTAAATATAAGATTTATTTATATATTTATCATTTTTTCTTAAATTATTTCTGTGAATACTCTCTCAATCATAATTAAATAGAAAAGGGAAAAAATATATTAAGATTTAATATAGATGATTATGGTGTTTTAGAAAAAATACGTCATATTTTTTATAATTAACCAACCTTCTTAATTTAATCAAATTATTTAAATAGTCTTATATAGTATTAAAAATTGAAGAGTAAAAGAAATAAAAATTTTGAGCCGAATCACCATCTGAACTTAGATAAAAACTGCATTTTGCTGGACAAACTACGTTTTCTGTTTTGGTTTGCCTCTATTTGGGTTAAACAGACTTGGTCTGCCTCTTACTGCTAACACACCAGGCCTTAGAAATTCAATGGAAGCATGGTAAAAAAACTCATATGACATTACTGGAACAACAATATACTATCTCATGTATAAAACTTTGTTTAACTTTTAGTTTAATTATAAATATAACATCTCAATTCACTTTATCTCTTATTTATTTATTTTTTCTTTAAGATAGTATTTATAATAATGATAGTTTTAGTTAATAAATATGACTAGTAAGGATATTTTAGGAAAGACAATACATATTATTACAAATAATTAACTTAACTTATTTTTTAATTTACTCAAATTAGTCAACTAGTTTTTATATTAAAAACCAGAGGTAGTATATTAGAATATTAGCACTGCACACAATAAATTAAATATTTTGTACATGTAATGTTTATTATATGTTTATAATTATAAATAATAATTTTTTTATTAATTAGACCACATTAATCATGTTCATTCATATATTTTATTATTCAGCTTCTCTTTTTACTCTTTCATCATAGCAAAAATAAATGACGTTATTTTGGTTGCGCCCAACAGGAAGGAATGGTAGGAATGGAATGATGACTCATCTCCTTCCAAATCAAATAATTACCCTCACATGAAAATCCAGGCCTCAATCGAGGGTGGGGCTCAGGTCAGTGGCAGCACCAGTAAATAAGCACACAACTAATGACTAATGAAGTCACAGAAATAATTATATAATGGGACCCTTCCTTCCTTTGTATCTATAAATATGAATAAAACACCAAAACCCCTCCATAACGGCCCCTACCCTTCAGTCTCTCTGCCGCCATCAAACTGTCGGCAACGCTCCACCCGCCTCCCAACTGTTTTCCCGCCTTCGGCCCTCGGGGGAGCTCAGGTTTAGGCCTTTCAGCTGTGGCACCTCCACGTTACTACGCAATGTACCACCGCCGAAGCTCCTCCGTACAGTTTTTATGCTGCTTCTTTTACTTGGCGTTGAAAGCTTCCCCAGTATGCTCGCAGGAACAGCTTCAGCACCACCGCATCCCACTCCCCGACCTACATTGGCACCCGGGTACCGCCACCTGGTACGGCGACCCCGAAGGCGACGGTAGTACCGGTAAATCCCTTACCCCTCAACCACATTATAGTTAATTTCAAGACACTACGTTTTAGATCATGCTGCTTTAGCTGTATAGCCGGATTTCGTTGATTTTTCATGAGTATATTATGCTTAGAAGTTTTCACTGAGTGAATGAGTTTGTGTGAAGGCGGGGCATGTGGCTACGGTAACTTAGTGGACGTGAAGCCATTGAGAGCAAGGGTAGGGGCAGTGGGGCCCGTACTGTTCAAGAATGGCGAAGGGTGTGGAGCGTGCTATAAAGTGAAGTGCTTGGACGAGAGCATGTGCTCGAGGCGAGCCGTGACGGTGATAATAACGGACGAATGTCCGGGCTGTCCCTCCGACCAAACGCACTTCGACCTCAGTGGTGCTGCCTTTGGGCGTATGGCTATTGCCGGCGAACATGGTCAACTCAGGGACAAGGGTCAAATCCCCGTCATTTACCGACGGTATGTATATTATGCTCTGCTCTGCAGCGCAGACTCTTGACTTTTTTCCCCTAGGTAGAACCGTAATTATTGACAAGTGTCGGTGTCTGTTTTGTCTTTTGACTCTTCTGGTTCCTCTGACCTCAAGGTAATTTGCCTCGGGGGAATTCGTCATATATGAGCATGCCATTGAAATATCTTTTCCTTCTTTGAGGAATCAAAACTGCAAAAGATCCATTATTAAAAAGGATAGATAGGACTTTTTGACCACTTCATTTATTTTTAATCTCTTTATTGGGATAGTTTTCTTGAAAAGGAAAAAGTCGATCTCTAGTTTCATTACCCTGCTTCCTTGTGTTTGTCACCGCTGAGCACTATATGTTAAATTCATATTGTGACATTTTCAATTTCAAATTTGTAAGAGTGAAAGAAAAATCTAAATGAATACTGTCCTTTTGGGATTGCATGCTTGCAGAACACCGTGTAAATATCGAGGGAGAAATATTGCCTTCCAAGTGAATGAAGGTTCTACGCCCTTTTGGCTTTCACTTTTGGTGGAATTTGAGGATGGAGAAGGAGATATAAGCTCTATGCATATTCAAGAAGTAAGCATCTTTCCTTTAATTTCAATAATTATCTGTCTAAGTTTTGCCCCTTATAGTTTTTCATTTACTATCCTATAAAATTATGAACAAGAAACAAAGAGGTTGAAAAGGATAGGAAAGTGTAACAACCCATAAATTCCTGGAGTCTAAGAATCAGATGCCGTTATAACATGTAACTTCTCGCCTTATTTAATTGAACTGCGACACACACACACACACACACACTGCATATCGGGAACTCTGCTTCTTGATAACTCTTGCGGATTTGACCAAAAAGTACTGCTTAAACGTGCACTAAAGCATTATGGATGGGGGAAAAGGCACCTAAGCGTTATGGACATTTACGTATTCTAATGATTAATTAAAACTTAAAAAGGCGATAGCAGAGAGCACTTTTGTGTTTTTAAAAAATTAACTATAGCAGAGAGCATTTTATTAATTCATGTTGGGGATAGACAAATCCAAATACTGCGGATGTGTCTCCTTAGATCACGTGCAAACTTACCCTGCGACTCAATCCTTCAGTAAAGGAGAACCGCTTAGTAAAAATTGAGATTATGAGGTAATTGTCCTGCTTTTGGCCAAAAAAACAGAGAGGAAATTGTCCTGCTGCTTTTTTCCTGTAGAGCATGTGATCAGGGATCTGTACTGAAAATTCTCGTCCCCAGTTTATATAATCCCTATATTATATGGGTCCTGGAAATTGCATAAATACTTCTAACCAAAGCCCCGATCTTGTTATACCTGCAAATTATACAAATCAAGCGATGGGAGTGACTAAATTTCTATTTTGGTGGTTTGTGATTTTGGGAATGACAGGCAGGTTCTGTAGAGTGGCTAGAGATGAATCATCTGTGGGGTGCAAATTGGTGCATCATTGGTGGGCCTTTGAGGGGACCATTTTCTGTGAAACTTAGCACATCCACTGGGAGATCTCTGTCTGCTAGAGATGTCATTCCAAGCAGTTGGTCTCCAAAAGCTACTTACGCATCTCGTCTTAATTTCTACCCTTAGCAATGTTATAAAGCAGAAGCAAGGACAAGTGCGAACCAAAGGGTTTCACAAGCAAGCAGGGAAATACCTTTTCCATAGTCATAGCTAGCCAAGTTCCATAATGCAAAGGCAGTCTTGTGGGCTTGAGCTTCCTTTCTTTGTTTGCCATTGTTGCTGTAATAGCTTTTCTTCCATTCGGTTTTTTAGTGAGAAAAGCAAGCGTTGGGGTGCGCAAGGGCATCTAATGTTTCTTCTTTTCTTATTTTTAAAAGCAGTACTTGCTTTTATAGTGTGCAACTCTTGGTAGTAGATTCATGTAGCCCTCTCCTAAGTGGAGAGAGAGCTTTTAGTAGTAATTAGTAAGCACCCCTTTAGTCTTTACCTTGCGAAGCAAATGTGTTGTGACTTGTGATGTGAGTTTGGGTTATTATTAAAATATATGACGTATCCTTCAATTTCATGGACTTACTTGCCTTGTCAATCGAATGATAAAACTAACATTGTGGGTCCCTGCGCCTTTGTTTGCTTTTGCATATCTTAAATCCCATTTGCAAGCTTAATTAATTCAGTTCAATCAAAGGAAAACTAGAGCCACCTAATCAGCCTATCCTGCAATTACTCAAGTTGGTGGATTATGACCAACTAAACAGAAAAAATGCAGAAAGCAATTAAAACTGTGATTGCCCTAGCATATAGATGATGTGGTTCTTCAGGTAACAGACCAATCGTCAATAGCAGCGAAGTTAGAACAAGAAGTGGGTGATTGGCAGCACTTAATAGGATGCCGTATATATTACTTGTACGAGCGTCGATAAACTTGTCGAGGGCTCTTTGACCAAAATACTATGCACAGTAAACAATATTACTCAGATGCTACAGAATCAAATTTATTTGTCTAAATACTACATCCAAACTCGTTCTTTGGAAGATGAAGTTTGGAAAAGTGAAGAACTCCTAAACTCGTTCTTGCAAAGAACGAGTTCATCATTTTTTTTTAAATTTTCTTTTTCATGAAAATGGTGCTAGGCTACTCTTGTCACCTATTTAAATTTGTCGATAAACTTGTTGAGTTTTAAGAGGGGTGTGTTTGAGTGATCGATCCACGGATTGTAATGTGAGGTATACGATGGCCGTGGGGATTCAAGCTCAGAGCTTTTTGACCGTATCATCAAACACAAGGAAGCTCACACCAAAATAAATAAATAAATAAAATTAAAAGCACGTGAAAGCTATTTGATACTCGTATAACTTAAAAAGTCCCAAGCCGCAATCAGGCTGGAGTGAACAGTGACGCGAGAAGTGAAGGATGAGAGGACTGTGACTTGAACCTGAGTGTTTCTGGTAGCTTTGCTAATGGCAGTTCGCTATATCCACATGGGAAATCATGGTGGGTTGATCCTTTCAGATATAGGGTATCTCTAATTGCCCCACCATTATCCATCTATCCATCTCTTTAGATACAGAGTATTTCTGGTAGCTTTGTTTTTCATTGGTCAATTGACTCATGAAAAATCTTGCTACTCATGGAGAGAACAGTTAGCTTTTCCAGTTTTTCTGTCTTATATATGAAGAAAAGCTAAAGAGTAAATAAGAATAATGGATACCTAATGTGTAAACGGCAGGTCAGTAAAGATGCGAATGCTCAATTATCACATTTACTGTACGGCAATATGTAGGTGCATTATAGAAGAGGCGAATCTTATAATATACTACATATATATTGAGTTTCCATTCCTGATTGTTGGCTACATTTACAAAAACACAACCAACTCGGCAGAGCATGTTTTGGCATGAAAGTCAGAAACCTGGTGGTTATGACTGTGATTAGCATTGCAATTTGTTTGCTACCAGAGACAATAATTAAACATTGAGACTTTAGGAAGCTGAACAAGTTACGAAACCTCTAACTAATGATATTATAATAGTTACTGATTGGTTCAGTCAAACTGTAATTAATACAAGAGTGAAAAGGGAGAATTATGCCTAAGTAGTTTTAAATACATTTTTAGTTGTAAATTTGCATTGTGTGAGTGATAAAATTGAGAGTCTCCGTAATAATTAATTTATGAATTTCGTTGGTCGTTCATTATAATTCTCCAGAGAAAAAGACACAAGCAAATCTATTTTAACGAGACACAAAAGATGCTTATGTTAGTTCAGCCATATTTATTAACCCCAATTTTAAGGATAAGGTTTACTTAGCAAAAGAAATAGTGTTATAATGGAATTTGATCGTGGGTCCTACCACCACGGTGCGCATCTTGATGAGGCAATTAAAGGAGTGTAAACCCTACATGTCCGCGCGCGCGCGTGGTTCGCACCCGGCCTCGATGGAACAACACTACGCACAAAGAGACATTTTTCTTCCCAAATTATTCAACATAGCTTCTTTGTTCTTTAGATCTCTGTCTTTTATTTAGTAAAGCTAATTCATCTTATAATTGTATCAGTGATTTTGGGAGTCCAAGAAGAAGGAGAAATGAAAACCATAGTATTTGAACGCTGCCGTGTCCTGTGAAAACATTATGAATGATAACGATTAAACAAAAGAACTAATCTTCTTGTTTGCGAGTCAAAGCTCCACATTATAGGATGTTGGGTTCGGCACATTTGCAGTTTCGGTGTCCGCCACAGCCACAAAAGAAAAGCCTCAAAACCTTATCTTTCGAATGCGTCCAGGCTGAAGGCTCCAAGCCCCTTCTTTCGAGTCTTCATTTCCCGCCTAAAAAGAAGCGACAACACAAGGAAAGATTACTTCAACGAAAGGGAAAAGGAAAGTTGAAAAAAAAGCAAAGGGGCATGCCTGTTGGTCTTGGAATAAGCAACAGATTTCCACAGATTTCGGCATACCTGAACTGAGTGTCCCCACAATTTGAAACTCGCATTCCAACAGTTGGAAATGTCAAAAGTTTCTATCTTCATCCACATTAGTTGCAGTTCCGAAAAGGAGGTTCTTTCTTCAGTATATGGTGCTCTGTTAGCCCCAAGAGTTCCCAAAAACAAAAACAAAAACATGGGGGGAAAAAAAGGGAGGAAAAGATAAGAAAGAAAAAGGATGAAGCATTTCAATTTCAATTGAAATAAAATGGCAACCAACTGGCAAATTTCAATTACAGCCTGTCCTTTGAAGCGTCCGTCAACGATGGAAAGGACACTCGCATAGCTCAGTTAGTTATTTCACTCATTTGCAAGTTTGTTCATGATTCACTACCATTCGGCTAACCCGCAAAACCTGACGAGTCTTTCGTGTAGTCACTTTGTTTTGGACGGGTGACCCATGTATATTGGGCCCATGGCCCATCTTCCGGCAGCCCATTGTATTCATTTATTACCCAAGGCACAGCGGACTATTATGAAAGTATCAAATATCAATGAGGACACATACACTTTTTTTTCAGATAGATCAGACAGATGCACTTGGACCAAAAAACCGAAGGATCAGACAGATGCACAAACGGCCCACTGGGTTGAAGAAAGTAACCGGGATAAAGTGAAAACTCCCATAGCCTGCCACGCAAACAAAGAATCTATGACGTGGGACTTGTCGGTGTTCCTGCCTAAATCCGTCCGTCTCGCCCAGTTGATCTTCTTCTCTTCCCACTTCATCTAGTCACTTCTGTAACATCTTCATTGAGGAGCTCTGAACTGGGCATTCTGAGAACGCTCAACAAATGGCGGATCGGTTCTTCCCAAATGTGTTGCCCGACTTCGTACCAGAGGCGTCACAAGAGCAACAGGATGCAGTGTCTGTCAGTGCCCAGGATTCACTCACCAAGCTCCTCGCCATGCCTTACGCGCCTCTTTCCGAGCGATTCAAACGCGCCGCTTTAGACGTCAAAGAAACCGTGCTTATTTCTCATCCACCCTCGTCGTTTTTTTCCTTCCGTGCTCTCAATTCTTAGATATCACACCAAGTGTTTGTGGTTTTGTGTCAGATAGCTGTCGAGACTTGGGGTCTGCCCAGGCAAGACGTTCGGGACTTTACCCTCTATTGCGGGGTTCTTGGCACAGCTTTTCTGCTCTACAAATCTTATCAAGTGACGGCCAACAAGAATGATCTCAATCTCTCATCGCAGATTGTCAAGGCTTGCGATTCTGCTTCTCTTGGTTCTAGGTTCTATTAATTCTCTTCCCATGTATTTGGTAACATGTATTTGGGTAGTTACATAGATGGTTAAGGACCGAATGAATGACAGGGATGCAACTTTTATTTGTGGACGTGCTGGAGTATGCGCCCTTGGAGCTGTGGTGGCAAAGCACGTTGGTGATGAGCAGTCCCTGAGGTATTATTTGGCTCAGTTTGAGAAGGTATTCTGTTCGCTTTAAGTGGGAGATTACCAAAATGATCATTATATAGTGGAAGTAGAATCGCTTTCTTTGGAGCTTGGTGAGTGGGGTAGAGCTGAATTGGCAGACTAACTCGTTATGTCGTGCAGATTAAGCTGCCAAACAATCTTCCTGATGAGTTGCTGTATGGGAGAGTTGGTTTTCTCTGGGCATGTTTGTTCTTAAACAAACACCTCGGGCAAGGGACAATCCCTTCCACTTATACTGTGAGCTTAATCCACTAATACTCTCATGCCATCATGTTATGTTACACTAGAATAGGTAAGAGTGGCGTAAAATATCTGAAACATGTTTCAGGCTACGGTTGTGGATGAAATTATTAAAAGAGGAAGAGCATTGGGTAGGAAAGGAAGATGCCCATTGATGTTCGAATGGTATGGGGAAAAGTATTGGGGTGCTGCACATGGTTTGGCGGGGATTATGCATGTCTTGATGGATATGGAGTTGAAGCCGGATGAACTTGAGGATGTCAAGGGCACTCTTAAGTACATGATAAATAATCGCTTTGCGAGTGGAAACTACCCTGCTAGTGAAGAAGATAAAAAACGTGACGTGCTTGTGCACTGGTGCCATGGAGCTCCGGGAATTGCCCTTACTCTCGTTAAAGCAGCCAAGGTAAAGTTTGTTGTCCAGGAATTCAACTCGATTATATATATATATATATATATTTATATCATTCCGATCGGATTTTTTTTTTTTTTAATCGGGACTAGAAATATCTTTGCTCTTTGGTTTCAACCTTGTATTCTCGCTGGTGTTTATAAACTGAATGACTTTTTCTTGATCTCATTCAAGGTTTCCTTTGATAATATGATGGCAGTAGTGTGGAAAATTTGTGAAATTGTCTGATTTATCGTACGGAGTTTTAAAATGCTTTGTTCGCTTGTTATAAGGGAAGCATATTTTGGAGTGTTGAATATACTGCCTGGTTATTTCATTCATACATGACTACTATTAACATTAGGAACGGTCATGTCGAATATAGTACATTAACATATTGGCATATATAAACTGTAATTATTATTATAACTTTAATTATGATTATGGTTTTCTACACGGTTATAGTTAAAGGAACCTCAGGGAGGCCAAGTTTTCTTACTTCTTAGTTGATTAAGATTGCTTGCCCGCTCAAAAAACCACCGCAAGCTGAATATGTGACCAAGGCTAGCTCTCTTTTGCTTCATAAAGCAGGACAAGGTTCCGTTCTTGGTGAGTTGTTTTATATCTGATTATCCGAAGTACTTCTTCTGACCGCATTATGGATATTCTCAGGTTTTTGGAGATAAAGAATTTTTGGATGCAGCTGTGAATGCAGCAGAGGTGGTTTGGAATCGAGGTCTGCTAAGACGAGTAGGGCTCTGCCATGGCATTAGTGGCAATGCATATGTTTTCCTCTCACTCTACCAACTGACCGGAAATGTAGAGTATTTATACAGGGGTAAAGCCTTTGCTTGCTTTTTACTTGACAGAGCTCACAGGCTCATCTCACAAGGCGAAATGCATGGAGGTGATAGGCCATACTCGTTGTTCGAGGGGCTTGGAGGTATGGCATATCTCTTTCTAGATATGGTTGATCCTCGCCAAGCTAAATTTCCAGCTTATGACCTCTGAGAATCCGATATCGTACATAGTATGGGAGCGTGGACTTGTATGTGACTGTTGTATATACCGAGAAACGCAAGTGATAATAAAACTGAGAGCCTTGGGTAGGTGAAACTTCCTATGAAGAGATACGAGCATATTAGCGCTTTCTGATTTTTTTTTTTTTGGTTTTTTTTTTTTTTGGGGCCTGCTTATGAGACCTAGGCAACTCCGTTAGGCACAAGCTTACATAAACTGAAGATTGTTACTTTTCACGTAGTACCCTCCCAGTCGGATCTGATAATATTCAGTCAGAGTTATATATATATATATGTATATGTATATGTATATGTAATACAACCTTCAAGGGGTGTTTGGATAGAAACCAAACTATGGTTTTAGAAATGCTTTTACGGTTTACGAAATAAATATGTGAAGAAATTTATCTCGTTTTGCGGAAAAGTGCTTTTGAAACCATGGTTTGGATGTTGCCAAACACCCTCTAGACCTCATTTGATTTTTATTTTGATTTTAAATATAAGATCTCAATCAACTTTGTCTTTAATATTTATGCATTTTTTTCAAAATAGTCCTTTTAACAATAGTAGTTTTAGCTAATACACTTGATTAGTAAGAATATTTTAAGAAAGATAACACCTATTTATGATAAATAACTAATTTAATTTTTTTTCTTAATCTCTTCAAATTAGTTAACTAGTTCTCATAATTAGGAACGGAAGTAAAAATTGTTACTTTTGTAAAAGCTAGATGCTAACGCGAAATTTTTAACATATTGTTTTGTCACGTATAACGTTCATTTGTCCTCTATCAAACCGGAGAGCATTTCCATGCTTTTGCACATCTTTTTTTTCATTTTAAATAATATTAACCCTGTTTGGGTCTTTACCATCTTTGGCGTTAATCGTCTTACCCAAAAGCAGAGAAGGGGCGAAGCAATAACAGATTGCCTGAGTTCAAATTATCAGACAGCGATTACCAAACTGAAAGATAAATGATCAATTAAATTGTGTGCTCTGCATAAAGAGACCAAACATTTCCAGTTGAAGTGTTGAACTGCATGTCGGGTTTTCTTCGTTGTTCGTTCCGTCGCCATGGGCATAAATCTGAAACAAACTTTATTCCATAGATTTGTACTTTATTACATATGATCCCCATGTGAGGACAGGCTTGCGATACTACTCATACAGCTGGATTGAAACGTTAACCAAAGCACAAGTTGAAAGCAGTAAACTTTTAGCCTCGAGGTAGATAATCAGCTGCTATGCTTGTTGAGGAACTGGATGATGTGGTGGTTCACCTTCTCAGGGAGCTGCTCGTGCACAAAGTGGCTTCCTTCCGGCTCGTATATGACTTCCAAATTTGGCACAAAATGTTTCACTGTCCCGCTTCGGATATAGTCTTCCATGCCTGGAAACTTGAGGACATAATCTTTCTCTCCCACAATCAGCAGTGCTGGACTCGTTACTTTAGGATCAGTTATGCCACAATCCACTGTGAGGCTCCTGCACGATCGATCATAAAGCAATGGGGCGCAGCAATTTAGATCATTCGAGCAACAGAGGCCCCTGTCTGTTTATAAGGGACGCTAACTAATGAGAATGTAATCAGTAAATTACCTGTAAGGAACCTGCAAAGCAAATCTGAAACCAGATTTTTCATAAAGTGAGGCATAAGTTGCAAGGTCTTCCTCTGAGAACCAAGGGGGTAAGGGAGTCGAAGGGTCGAACAAGTCCATGATTTCCTGATTATTAGCGGCTATTGGGATGTCGCTTTTAGAGAAGAGTGTGTAGATGTTTCGTATGATGGACTTGACATCAAAGCGGCCAAAGTCTGCTTCTGCCCTCCCAGGCTCCTGAATTCAGTAAACAAGTTGCTTTCAATCCAGGGAGGAAACTGAATATGATAATGATAGCCAAAGAACGAATTTGTACCTGCCACCTAGTGATATAGAAGCCATTAGGGAGAAGGTGGTTCTGGACAGCAGAAGGACCTGGAAGCATGAAAGGGACGCCTAAAGTTACGACACCAATCACTTTTTCTGGGTGCACAACACCTACAAGGTATGCTGGGATAGCTCCGAAGTCCTTGCCCACCAGGAAAGCCTGGTACAAACAAATGAATTTAGCCGTTGGGGATGGAATTTCTGTTGGGTGTTTGGCCTTGGAAAATATCAGTTATATGAAATCCAAAGAGAGAAGCAGTTTTGAGTATCAGCTGGAGCTTAATAAGATCTCAGACTGCTTACCTTGGTGATGGCCAAGGAATCCAGAAGGCCAGCGACTTCATCAACAAGGTCATACAAGGTTGCTTTTTCTGGCTCAGCCGGATGGTCGGAAAGTCCATAGCCTCTAAAGTCAAAGGCAATCGCTCGATAGCCAGCGTTGGCTACAGCAATCATCTGGTGCCGCCATGTATACCATATCTCCGGGAATCCATGCAAGAATACCACTGCCTTGGGACCTGTACCGATAAAGATGATCCATAAACCAAAGTGGGAAGAAACGAATCAACAATATTGTTAGTGTAGTGTAAACCAGCAATAGCCTCATAGTTTTTGAGGGATCTGACCACTTCCAATCTCAGCCACGTGCAGCTTCAGTCCCTTCACTTCAACATGACTGTGCTCGATATTTTCCATCGCAGATAATGAGTGAGAGGTGGTGCAGAGTTTGAGATTGAAAGGAAATGGTGGGAGCAGAGGTATCTGAAATCTGTCAAGCCCGTGAGATCTCTTTGTCGAGTTTGGTAGTTTTATAACAACTCAGTCACCAATTTATTGGTCAATAGCAGTGTAAGCACATAGGAAGACTAATGTCTTTTTCTATGCCTTATCCATAAAATAGTAATTGTATGACAATTCAGCCAATTGATGGTATTAAAAAATAGATGAGCATGAAATGGTGCACTATTATGTTAAATTAAATATTAAGCATTTGATTGATGACTGATGTTTAAAGAATCATGTCTTCCTAAGGAAGCCTCGTGACTTCCTCAACGCACGCGATTCACCGGCAGCATCTACCGATATTTTTAATTTCACCTTCGCGTCTGGTAATTCTATTATCCCTTCGGCAACATCGAACGAATCATCATGGCTCACTTGTATTTTCCATCAAACACATGAAAATTATACCCAGTGAGTTACAAAAGAAGAGACGCCCAGATAAATGTCATTTCACACACACACACACAGATCAAATGGCCGATGAGATTGAGCAAATATCAATTATCATAAAAAAAAGAAAAAAGAAAACAAAATGGAAAAATAATCCTAATTACTCCTCTGGTCCTAAATATAAAACTCTTGTACACAGTATAAGGGTCTTATATTTAGGACCGGAAGAGCATTTTGCCCTTAATATATACAGGTCCTTCAATAACTTTGAGATTATTCTTCAATAATTTTGAGATTATTCAACGCTTCCAAATGCAGTCAGCTTAGTAAAACACGAGAAAGCTCACAACTTGCTAGCACATCTGATCGTCAAACTATGCCTCTTCGCTTTCTGTAGATGATTATATTGCAATAATCGCAATCTATGAAAAAGTCCTAAACAGAAGCGAACAAAACTGTGATCTTGGTTTTGTGTGCCGCATCAAAATGTGCAATTTTTGATTCGGTGAAGGGTTTGACGGAAGCTTGATGGAAATAAATAGAAGCCACTGAGAAGGAATTACAAAAGAAAGCCCTGATAATTGTTCACTTTAACGTTGATTAATCAATAGGGATAGAGGAGCCCATTTTCAATTATATATACTCTTATGTCACTAAAGACACGAATTCACAATGCAGATTCGAGATTTCTATCGAACCCCTCAGAGGCATGCATTAATTAAAGGTTAAAGAATATAAATAATTGCACCAGGGAAAAGTACACAAAAAGAATACAATTTGTAGTGATCATGCTTCCTTTGGCCTATCATTCTGCCGTCGCCATGTCCGCAAAGTTTTGCCCTGAATTGATCATACCTATGCTGGGACATAACCAGCATTCATATTCTTTCTCCAATGGCAGATTCGTATGAGTTGGAAATGGAGATCAATCAATTTGGACCGTTGAATTGGTTTTATTCTGCACCAGTTGTTCTACATCTCCAAGCTCCATTTCCCTTCCTTGGATGGTCGCCTGTTCATTCTGGAACAGAAGTTCTATCTGCTCCAATGACTTCCCTTTGGTTTCAGGAACTAGCGAGTAAACAAAGACGACGGCAAGGGAAGAAATAGCAGCAAACAGAAAGAATGTTCCGGCAACTGTAATTGCCCGTGAAACAGACAAGAAAGACATGGCCACGAGGCCACTACACACACGATTCCCCACGGCCCCAACTGCTGAAGCTTGGGCTCTCACTCTCAAAGGAAAGATTTCAGACGTCAAAACCCAACACACAGGGCCTAGTCCAACCGAGAAGAAAGCCACATTGGCACAAACAAACAGAATTGCCAAAGCAATTGCCAATGATCCTTGTCCAAACAAAGCAAGAGTAATTCCTATCATCAACAGACTCAACGTCATCCCTATTGTGCTTACGTAGAGCAAGGGCTTCCTACCTAATTTGTCTATGAGAATTATGGCTATCACTATAAAAGCAGTCTTTGTTATTCCTACGGCAACAGTTGCAGCGAGAAGCTTGGAATTATCCTCAATCCCAGCTGCTTTAAAAATTTCAGGGCTATAGTATACAGTTGCATCTATTCCTGAGATCTGCTGGAAACATTGAATCCCAAATCCAGTAATGAGCATCCTCCGTAGTGCAGGGGAAGGAAAAAGTAGTTCCCGCCACACGGGTTGCTTACTAGAATTGGCCAATCCAGCAGCTTGTTGTATTTCTGCAAGCCTTTCCTCTACTTCTTGATCATTATCATTGGTTTTTGACAGCACTGATCTTGCTTCTTCAACTCGGTTCCGCATTACCAGCCACCTTGGTGACTCGGGTATAATGAAAAGTGCAAAGCCAATGAAAACTGAGGGTAGAACTCCCACAGCAAGCATGATCCTCCAATTGATATGTGGTGAAAGGCCGGAAAATGCATAATTTGAGACATAACCAAGCAAGATCCCAAGATTTATGAAAATCTCTGGGAAGGTAGTGAGAGAACCTCTAGTGATGTTTGGTGATATCTCAGCGATGTATATGGGGGCGATCATAACTCCAAATCCTATTCCAACTCCTGCTAAGAGTCTTCCAATCATTAGTACTGCAAATGAAGGAGCTAGAGTCATTATGAGTGCGCCTGTTTGAAATATAATTGCAGCTAAGCCCATTGTCCATTTTCTTCCAATAGCATCTGATGTTCTTCCACCACCTAGACTACCGAGTAGAGAGACTATACTCAGAATACCAACAAGAAATTCTTCCTTTACCTCTGATATCTTCAGATCTTCTTTGATGAATATAACAGCTCCACTCATGACACCCACATCTGCAAATTGACAACATAAACCATGTCAGCTTCCCTCTCTTCAATCCAAATCAGCAACAAAGCTAGACCTCAAAATGACTACTTAACAAATCTTGAAATTCTGTACTTGAACAGGGAAAAACTCACTAGTCTTCTGAACCCAAACTTTGCACTCTCATGGTTATTGGGAAATCGAAATACGTAGGGAAATCAAATAATCTCTCAGCTATAACGAGAAGCTTTAAATTTTTTAAGAACAAGTGAGTTCAAAATGGTAATGAATAGTATAGAGAAAAAAATGATGGTAAATATATTGTTTGAAGAAATTCATTAAAAAGGTTGACACGACCATGTTGAATGATAACATCAACGCGGAAGATGAAGATGATTGCTACAAAGAATAGGCAGAAAGCACACATTTTGGAGAAAGCAAACAAAGGAGAAGAGGGAATGCATGTGGCATACCATAGCCAAGAAGGACATTGTTGAGAGAAGCAAAGACGGCACAGGCAAGAACATATTTCCTGGTACTTTTGCTCCTATGCTCTTGGTGGTATTGGTCCAGGCCATCGTGGTAATCCTCGGTATGGTCAGAGCCCATTCTCCTGTACTTGTTCTTCGCACCCAAGGGGATTCCAGACAACCCCAGTTCCCCATTCCCATGTTCTTGAAATCCCATCTCAGGCTCAGCGAGTTCTGAATTGCTCTGCTTGTTTTCCGATGACGGAGGAGGAGCAGTTGAGACTTGAGATTGAGGTTTTAATTTTGACTCCTACGACATGTCTGAGACTGGCAAACCATGAATTGGGTTTTAGATCTGAAGCCAGAAGAAGAGGACCCCGGAATACAAGCGCAGGACTCGGAAGTCAGAGCTTGGAAAAATAAAACCCCGGTGCAAATTGCATTATTGTATGTGGAATGGGACTATAGGACACATCACAAAGGATTGACTGACTCTCCCGCCTTATCAAAGCTCATTCCACGGATGACCCAAAAAAAGGGCTCATTCCATGGGGCAGCTGCAGTAGGTAGTGACCTTGCCTCTTTAAAATATCCGCCCTCTTGTTTTATTCTACGTATTTATCTCAAATAACAAGATTCAATGACCTTCACGACAAAGAAAGGCATCATCCTTGTCGAGATTCTCAATTTAATTCATCGGTTAGCAAATATTTTTTCTTTTTAAAAAGCATAATTTTATTACTTTCTGGTTTTCTCGATGCTGTGCGCCAGGCGGGTAAATGACAATCGACCTTTTGACCGCATGGGTTGTGTTCAGGTTTGTTTTGTTAAATAGTTCAATTCCTCTTAAATCATAATGCAGCGTTGGGGGGGGGGGGGGGAACAGAGAGAAAGAGATGAAAATTTAGTAAAAGAAGCATTTTTCATTTCTTCATTAAATGGGGAGTGGCTATATGGTATATACAGGCATGCAAGATCCAGGAGGGGACGCGCACAAACCTGAGCAGTGGAATCTTTATCTTTTGCCCTTTCTTTTCGGCTGTTCTTCACGTTTGCCAACCACGCATCCAACACCGACGATTTTTTTTGTCGTTTAGCCATTTAGCCGTGTTGCCACTCTCTCTAACCTTATTACAATCTATTGACCAAAAAAAAAAATTACCACAAGCTCCCCATTCTTTTTTTTTCCTCTCCCCTCCAACGCATACGTATTAAGTTAATCATGGTGTCATATTTATAAGCACGCAATAAGATTCCCTCGAATTTATAATATGAATTGTTTACACACTCATTTAATTAAATAAAAGTGAGTGTTGTATCTTGCATATGTCATTTGGTTTATGTTAAAAGACAAGAAGCGGGCGTAATGGTAGCTTTAGGTTGGGGATGGTAACCGGCAAGCAGTATAGATGACGTTTGTGCTGTTGTGTGGTTGGGAGCTGACCATTGCAGCTGACTCGCGTCACGAATAGGGAAAAACTGAGAACCATACTTGGGCTGGGCCTGAGTGAAAATGTGGGGATTACATTGTAGATGGGCCTAGGCCCAAATCGTTGTGGGACGAGAAGAGGTGAGAGATTGACGAGGTTATGGTGCGCTTGAATTGCCAGCTCCCCCCGGCAACTGCAATTCAGGATTCTTTAACTATTCTCATTCATGTGATTATCACTTTTAAGATCAATTGCTCCTACCTCTTTACCTTTAAGCATTCAACTCCTACCCAATTTCTTTTTTGCCTTGTCTCTTCTCATTACACTCACCTAATTCGTATCAAACTTATATATATTCATATATATATATAGATATATATATATATATTCCGTCCTTTTTCTGACCTCTCATTTCTTCCACTTCATATTGATTCAAATCATGACATAACCAGAGGTCATTCATTTAAGAGAGAAAATCTTAAACTAGTTTGAATTTCTTAATACAAGTGAGACATCACTTTCTTGAGGACAAGTAAAGAAAGGCAGCTCGAAGATTGAGAGGGAAAAAAAAAAGAACAAAAGAATTTCACATACATCCTACTCATTAATGCTCAGCAGAATAATAATACATAGGGCATGAATTAAATTTGTTATGCTTCTATTATATTGTAAATGACGCAGTTGAAGTTCTAGGTTTCAAAATGGATCCATGCATTGATTGAAATAATTCCAGCTCATGATATTGATTTGGATGAAGTGATTGGAGGGAGAACAGAAGCATGACGAATATTTTATTCTTCCAATTCTCATTGTAAATCCTACTTCTCAAATAAAAATAAATTACATATCCACCACCCCCTTCCTTTTATTTATTTATTTATTTCTTCTATTGGGACGAAATTCAATTAAGAAATTTGAGGCCATAATTCTGAGAAGTAATGTATATTTGGCCAAAAAAGAAGGAACTAGAAAACTTTAATCAAACAACTGCTCAGAATTCATCTACTGCAAAAACAAAGAGTTGAGAAGTCACATTGTCGACTTCGTCTGAAGTCATTGTTAAACGGCAAAACCATACCAAATCCTCGTACGAAGAAGAACAGAAACGTCGGATTTGGTCGGATGAGTATCCAATTTAACATTTGATTTTCACTTGCAACGTTGTCCTTCAGTGACCCCCCAAAAAAAAAAAAGTACATGGCAGCCGAACCTTGGCATAAAATATTAGGCTTGGTTGAATCGAAGAAACAAACATGAGATGCAAAACTAAGCCGAAAACGGCTACGTCACCGAAGTCCTTAGATATTTTTGGATCCATAATTATGACCTTCATTACGGTTTAAGTTTAATTAATCACATGATTATGAATCAACATCGTTATCGTGCCGTCGCGACTAAGAAATGTTGATGATGATCTCATGGGCCGGTGAATGGGCCCACCTCCATTCATCACACCTTCAAATTTTTAATTATTATTTCCCAAATAATTAATGCGTAAAGTCTGCTTATTAATTTTGTCCTTATCTGTAACTCGGCCTCCTTTCTCTCGCGGGGTCGACAATTCCTGTACACCAGATTTGGTGGGATTCTTCGCTCTTGTAATTACCGAGTTTGGTTATTATTACCACAGTGCTTCAGCGTTAAAACTGTTCCTGCTTGACTCTTTAGCGGTCAATCACGTTGCATCAATTAAAAATCGTGGATTTAGTGGCTTTGAAAAAACATATGTATATATTTTTAGTTTCCTCTCAATTTTAGTCAACAATAATGTTTGTTAAAAATTAATGCTCCAAAGCTGTCTATCTTTAAAGAAATATAAGTTGGAAGATTGTTTTTATTTTAAATTATATAATTATTAAAACAAAATGGTCTAAATTATATAAAAAAATTTTAATTAAATCTGGACCATTTATTTGAATAGCCTAAATTAAGATGGGGCCGTAGTGATCGCTCCCGCCTTATAGCGCAACACATGGGTACAAATGCATATCCAACATTTCAACTCATTACATTTTGTGCTCAGGCTGAGGTCGCAAAAAAACAAAAGGTAATTAAGACTTACGCCAAAACTTGTCTGTGGTAAAATCTTTGGAGAATTGCTAATTTCTTTATCATTTTCCAAGGCATGGTGGATACGTCAACTAAGCGGGTCAATTATTCAACTGATAAAATATTTTGTAATTAATATCAATATTAATTATCGTACAGTATGCAATTTTTATGACCCTGCCCGGGGAATAAGTCAATAAGTCATAAACATTATGTTAACACGGTTCTGGATTTTGTTTCGGGAAGATATATAAATAAAAGATAATATTTACATCAAGTTTTTTATATTTATTATGTCAAGTTTTCTAATTATACATAATCAGGTGTTGTGTTTTTTAATATTAGCGTTTAATAACATTTAATTATAAATTCACACGAAATAAAAAAATGAACATATAACTATGTATGATTAGAAAATTTGATATAACTGATATAAAAAACTTGAACTAAATTTTTTCGTCAATCAAAACTTCTCAAGAGAGTATTTCCTCTCATTGCGGAATTTCTCATTAATTACCATCCCCGTAACTTGTGGAGAACGCATTCAAAATTGAAATTTCTCAAGTGTGTTGTTTACAAAGCGGGTCAATTATTCAACTAATAAAATATTTTGTAATCAATATCAATATTGATTGTCGTACAGTATAAAATTTTTATGACTGTACCGTGGGGATAATTCAAAAGCATGATATGTTAACACAGTTCGGGATTTTGTTCGGGAAAGCTATATAGATAAAAGACAATACTTACATTAAATTTTTATATTTATTATGTCAAATTTTACAATGACATATAATTATATGTCATATTTTTAAAGTATTAATATTTAATAGTACTTAATTACAAATTCACAGGAAATAAAATAAAGGACATATAGTCATGTATTATGAGAGAACTTAACATAATCAATATAAGAAGAAACTTGACCAATTTTTTTTTTTATAAATAAAAACTTCTCAAGGGGGTATTTCCTCTCATTGCGGAATGTCTTATTAATTACCATCCTCGTGACTTTTGGAGAATGCATTCAAAACAGAAATTTCTCAAGTCTGTTGTCTACAAAGTTATTGTATTTTTTCAAGAAATAAAATTACCTTTTGAATTAATCGAACATAACTAAGTTATTGAGAGAAGACATTATTATTACTCTTCCGATTCTTAATATAAGACCTAATTATTCAGTTGATTTTAGTCTTAAATATAAGACCTATTTCTCATATTTATCGATTTTTTTCAAATTATCCCTATGGATACTCGTTCAACTATTATTAAGTAGAATAGGGAGAGGGGATATTAACGAAGATGATTATGATGTTTTAAAAAAAAACATGACATATTTTTTATAATTAACTGACTTATTTAACTTTTTAATCTAATCAAATTAATTAAATATGTTTTATATTAAGGACCAAAGGAGTATTATTGTCTTCCGGCTGTACACTTTAGTGCTATAAAACGAAACACTAAACAGGTGCTTGGACAAAGAAATTCCGTGTATTGTAAATGAATTTTCGTTTCAATAAACAAGAATTATATATAATTTTTCATAAACTTGTGTTCTTTCTTCTTCTTTTTTTTTTAAATCTTGCCTCTGGCATTCCAGCGCGGTTTATTCCTAGCTATTTGAAGAAAGATTATCACGATTATTATGATTCTAACGCTGTTGAAATACAGATTAGAAATCCTTGCACAAATTCATTTATTTGTTTTTGTTGGTTCTCTCTGTTCTGTGATACTCATTTGCCCCCCTGAACTGACTTTTTCGGGGATACCTTTAGATCCAACATTCGAAGACGATAGGCTTCCACGTGTCATGCGAGTCGGGGGAATAACAAGGACAGTCAAACACTTAACCTCCAATGAACTCACAAGTGCTTGGTATTACTCCCTCCGTTCCTTATTATAAGAGACACTTGATGCTTATGCCATGTTCCTATATATAAGAGACACTTACAAGTTGTCTCTACTTTTTTGTGTTGATTTACTATTTTACCCATATTTATTATCTCCAACTCACACTCTCTCTCCCTCCTACTTCTCTTTCTTTTAATAATTTAATTGTTCTCTCTCCTTATTAATGAGGACATTTTTGGAAAAAAAATTATACTTTTTATACATTAATTGTTCTTAACTAACTTTAACTATTTTTTTGATCAACGTACTTCGGTTATTTGTCTCTTATAATAAGGAACGGAGGGAGTACTATATTATAACAAGTCCTGATACATAGGTGTCATCAGAGAAGGACAAACTAAAATAAAGAACCATTAAAAAAAAAACCTACCAATTATGAAGTTATTAATAATACTAATATACACCCATCCTTGGAGCTGAAAAACTAAGCTCATCACGGATGTACCACAAGGGAAGGAAATCATAAAACCCTCTCCTTCTGCCCTGGTCGTGCTCTACCGCACATTCACTGCATCAAATGCATTCAATTAAGGTTTATAAAGAGACTACGAGGAAAATGAACTACTCAGAAACATGCTCGTGGTTTCTGGGATCAGAGGCCCACGGAGTATGAGCCAGCGATGCTGCTGCCAGTGGAAGCTCATGGATAACATGAACCCTGATCACAGCACAAGTCCAGAAATGAAGTTGAAGGAGATATTCAGTGCTCTGGGATTCACAGGTTGTGTGGTTTAAATATTCACAACCAGTAGGAATCCCAAGGAGAAACCTATGCAGAAAGAATTTAGTAGGGAAAATGAAGGGTGAGAGCACTGACTTGTCAAAAATAAAATTTTTTAGGGTGGAAGTTTCAATCTTGACCTTTCCAGAAGAAGGGTTTCACGGGACAAGAGGAGGAAGTGGAAGAATCTGATGGTCCTGTAATATCTTCTTGCTGCATGTGAGTATCTGCATTATTAGATTCTTGGTGATTGGGATTGAAAAAGGCAAGTTGCGACTGAAATGTGTCCAAATCATCCCACACAGGGCTACCGGGACCCCAACCCGCTGGAATTGCATTGAACCAAGCCGCCATTTCTCCCCAGACCAGTTCTTGCGACGCCGAAGTTCCCTCCCCTGTTCCAGCATTAGACGCAGCCTGTACTTCGTCGCTCATTGTAGCTTCACTTGACCCTATTCCAGAATCATTGTCGGTGCTCTCTTCCGGTGGCGGTCGCGAAGGCTTCTCCTCTGCAATCGGAGCTTCCGCAGTAAAACCTTCTGGAGCAGAGTTAGTTTGCTTCGACGTTGAACCTTGTTGACGAGTGGAGGGAGAAGAAGCAGATGAATCTGGGACTGTTGAGGATGGCTTGTCCTTATTGAGGAAAAGCTCGGGGAAATTGAGCCTAGCATTCTCTCCTCTCAACTTAAAGGCCTCGCGATCATAAGCCAAGGCGGCATCTTCAGCTGTGTCGAATGTTCCCAGCCAGAGGCGAGTCCTGTTGCGAGGAAGACGAATCTCAGCGACCCATTTTCCCCAATGACGTTGCCTCACCCCTCTGTAGAGCTTAGTAGTATTTATAGGCTGAGGAGGGGGCCTGTACAATGGCCTTCCGTCCGGCCCTACGCTGTTCATCATCATCATCATCATCCTCCCTCTTGGACTCAGATTCAACGGGTCTCTGCAATACTGAAGATGTTGCTGCTGTTGCTGATGATGATGTTGCTGGTGTGCGACTCCAGAGTCTTGGCCTAAGAACTGTGGGTACCCCATGTTTGGCTGTTGAGACCCAAAAGAAATCATCTGCTGCTGATTTTGCGTCCCGAGAAACTGTGGGCGAAACGCAGGCAAATTGGGAGAGCCAAATTGTTGATAGGGAAATTGCAGAGGCTGTTGAGAACCATCGAAGGCAAAAGGGAAGACGATTCTCGAAGACGAAGGAGGATGTGGTAGAATGGGAACGGAGGATTGATTTTGGTTTGAGTTTTCACGTTGGGGGCTTCGGCTTTTCTTCAGAGGCCTGTTCGACACGGAAGCATCCTCAAAAACTGGCTTCCATTGCCGCCTCTCACCGCTCAAGTCTACATCTTTACCCCTGCCAATCTCCCAATCTCGGCTTTCTCCACCACCCACGGTGGATTTGCCACTGTTACTCGCCGTGGCCATCCAGACACAATGATAGATTTCCGCTCGCTCTCTCGAGCTCAAAAGCAGAGCCTTTGAGTTTTATGCGCAATCAAGAAATGAGACGGGACGTCGTACAAACGCCTTAAAGAAGAAAGATTCGAATAAAGAAGAACAAAATCACAAAAGGGAATAACCCAGATTCAAGATATGGTCAAAGATTTAAAAACCAAAGTGATAATCCGATCAAATCAAAAACAGAATCGGATACCATCGACCCATCTCAAATCTATGGCAAACAGAGGACGGAAAAACCAAAGGAGAGAGCGAGCGGGAAACAGAGCGAGCGCAGAGGAAGTTGGAGGAGAGATATGAAGTAAACGTGGAGGCCAAAGCAGGGGAGATTCGGAGGACTGAGGCAGATCAGATTGTGTTGTGGTGAGAGAGGGAAGGAGGAGGGAAGGGGGGAGGAGAGGAATTTATATGAGAGGAGAACGAGGAAGGGGTTTAAATCAAACTTTTTGGAATAAAGAGAGTATGTAGAAGCGTCGTTGCTGGTTGGCTGCAAGGGGACCCACACGGTTGGGCCTTTGATTGAGCTCTAATTTCTGTGAGCTCACCCACCCCAACTCCATGCCGCCGTCTCCCACCTGGAGAGAGCCAGAGATATTTGCAGGGAAGAGCTTTACAAATGGAGGAAAAGTAGAGGGCGAGGCAACGTGAGGTCGGGAACGCCACAGTGGCAAAACTGTTTGTGGTGGTGTCCGTACCATGGTGTGGCGAACAGGGATTCGTGATTTTATCTGCTCCAGATATTTTTTTCTCACTTCTCTGCCTGCCCCCAGCCTACCCTGTCCCTGTGTACCCTGTGTATTTTTCCTTAAATTAGGTCCTAGGTTCCGTTTTCATTAAACCACTCTACTGTGCGCCCGCCCAGCATTATGAGCGCATTTATTAATGCGTGTTTGACGTTTTCGGAAGAATACGGACACAATAATCTTCACATATTCGCGTGGTATGAAAAAACCTCTATTCCACGGTTTTCTGAATCACTTGACACAAATTAAAAATAACAGTTACAATGAAGTAAACTTGCCAAATTTCTCAACAATTTCAATTAGCTAGTTTCAAAAATTAACATCAATTCCTCTCTCCACATCTCCCCAATATTTAGATCAATCCGATGAGAAAAACAGTAAATGAATTATCCGTAAGTATCATAAATATAAATGAATAGTGCCTCAGATAACATGGAAAAAGCCTGTATAAATAAGAACCATGAAAATCTCCAGGAAACGCCACTGTGATAAGGATAAGAGAGAGCATTTCACGGAAACTACCAAGTAAAATTTACAGGCTAGCTAGGATAACAGAGACATTAATTTTCTGCTTAAATTTTATTTACCAAGTCATTGACCATCACGGACGACGTGGATATATATATGTCGAAGAAAATTGACCCTGGGAAATAAATTTATTAAAGAGGGCAGAGAGTTTAATTAATCAGAGGCGTGAAGCTGAATGCCACCATCGTGTAGCCTCGTAGAGTCGATTTCATCAAAGAGAAATGTTGCTCATAGTACTGTGGAGGATGGATGGTGTTGATTAAACTGATGATATGGCTTTTTGCAGAGAGTGAAGGAGGGGGGAAACAAACACCATCCTAATCCTATATATGTTGGGGTTGCCTGTCTGCCTGTGCGTCTTTAAGGGTCTCGAATGATCGATCTTAAAAGAAAGGAAAAGCAGGGGGGCAGGCAAGACATAGCAGAACAAAGCTCCAAAAAACTTGGGTCGGGAGCACAACTTTTGATTAGGTCGGGAGCATGCATGTTTGATTCATAACACTCTCAATTATGGATCCCTCGTGCCGCCCCTGTTTCCTAACCACATCCACATCTCTCCAATCCTAAACCTTCATTTGATCTTCTCTGCTACCTGCTTGCTACGCTAACCTCACGACCTGCCCTCCTTCATCTCCCCAAACACTCCATTTTTACTGTAGGGCCGGTTAGTGCCGTGATGATAATTCAGAGCCCCATGCAACCACGTACAATTTGAGGTCACAAATGCATCCCTTTAATTTAACAGCTCACAGCCTCATCTGCAAGATCTCCCTGATTGTATACACAGGGAGGCTAAAATTAATAATATTCTTTCTCAGCGGAAACAAGGTCTGGCTGTAATGTTGGAATGGAAGGGAGCTTCATCCTAGTACGTGCTAATTGGTACTCCGACTCCGAGGCTAGTTGCCAAGAATAAGAAATGCTATATCCCTTTTCTCACGCCCCCCTCCCTATGTTAACATGTAATGACGAGTTATAGTGTTAGTAATGATAACAGGCCCCATATTACTGCTTATTACGTTCTTTTCTTAACATGTTAATTATAATGGTTATCCATATTTTCAACTGATGGCAAGGGAAATAAATTATTATAATTGTGTTTATCATTTAATAATTACCGACTCCATTCATAATATATGCAGACTTTTTATTTTGTTTACAAACAATTGTTGCTTTTAAAAAAAAAATCAATGGCTCGCACAGGTTTTGCCGCATCATATCTTATTTATCCATTCAACTGTTATCTTTGTCTTCTTTTATAACATTTAACGTAATTAATTTAAAAAATGAATGCATATTAACTTAAATTAACAAAGGTATATAGAAATAAAATGGTGAAAGTAGAGGGGAGGTCATGGTTACTCCTCGTTTCGGCCATTATGAAGTTTTTCATGCATGTTAATCATACGTACAGAGCTCAAAGTTGAATCCTCTCCAAAGCTGTCATCTGCAATTTTTGATTTATTTTTTAAAAAAGTTTTTTTTTTCTGGGTCTCGGGTTAAGCAAAATTGGCACAAAGATCATAGAAATTAAAGGTAGACAGTTTTTTGGGTGGTGAACAAAAACTGAAAGCCTAAAAGGGAGTGATGATAATGTGCATATTAAAATTAAAATTTCAAGATGATGTTAAAAAAAAAAAGAAGAATTAGATCTGGGGGGCCATAGTTAAGGGGATAGGAATGAATTTGATGATAAAAAATAGAGGGTCGATATGATGAGAAGGAGTAAATTAAAAGAGAATAAGAATGGGAGGTAAAGGTGGAGAGGAAGGGATTAGAGGGGGTGGCGTGTAAGGAAGAGGGAGGGGAGGGATTTGTGAGGGAGAAGGGAGCCACGTAGCGAAAGGAGAGGGTGACTTTCGGTGAGAGGGGGGGCTCAGAGGTGAGCAAAGGGGGAATGTGTATCCGAGGGATATCAGATATGCGCCTTTGTCGTTATAAAGTCAACACCATACCGGTGTCTGGTCGGTGTTCTTTCGTCACGTGTCGGCGGTCCACCTCCCCCGCCCCCCATCATTTTGTCCTTCTTCCCCCTCTCCTATTCTCTCTCTTTCTTTTTTTCCTTTCAAATTCTTTTAATTCAATTGTGAATTGAACCCCGCTTCATATAATACTTCTTTATATTCATATATATATATATATATCTTTGATCTTAATTATAAGATTTTATTTGTACTAAATCTTATAATTATAACATGAGGTAGTATACTACTAGTATTAAATTATTATTATTATTATTTGTTCCCATCCTACGCCGTGGCCTCTGCCCTTGCTCAATTTCGTCCACTCAAAAAATATCACACGCCCCCTTGATTTGATATTCTTCTCTCGCATGCTTCACCAACATCAACCTTCTCCCTCATTCTGTCTCTCCCATCACGTCCCCCCACATTTTTTTCCCCTCTTTTCCTTCTTTTTTTCCCCCCAAAGCATAAGATTGAAATAACCACCATCTGTAATTATTTTCTTCATTAATATGTTTTTCTTACAGTTTTCACTTTGCTTTTATTTTGGCATTACTAGCTTGTTTTAGGCTGAAAAATAGTAAATAAAGGTATGACTATTATGTTTATAAATATTAATTAAAAGTGGAAAAAATCATAAATATGCATTTTTTACAATGTACTCGCAGTTTTTTGTTTATTAAATTTGTGCATTTTCTATTGATTAAATATACATATATTTATTATGTAATATGAGTAATAAATACTACTTTAAGATTATCTCGTTTACGATAAATATAATGACATCTTTTTGGGCTGTAGGCGTGAAATATTTAAGCCATTCTGCGATCTTAAAATAAAGGAACCTATTTTCACACAAGCGAG
This sequence comes from Neltuma alba, assembly GCF_004799145.2. Lineage (NCBI taxonomy): Eukaryota > Viridiplantae > Streptophyta > Magnoliopsida > Fabales > Fabaceae > Neltuma > Neltuma alba. The sequence goes on along the minus strand of NW_021636544.1, from coordinate 1,375 downwards.
GGGGGAAAAAAAGAATAAAGCAACCTATGTTTTTTCCCAAAAAAGAAATATATGACGTGGAGTATTGGATTAGCTTGCACGTGTCAGAATTGACAAAATAAGAGGGGTGATTTACCTGATCAGATTTAATATGCAGGATGGTTCCGTCTTTTGTGGGGGTCAAAATATCCGCTGCCCCTCGATCATTCTCTCTCAAAATATCTGCGCATATAATATTAATATGTAGCCGCTTCACAGGCTGTGGTGGTGTCCCAACTCCCCATCTGAATAAAATATTAGTATATATGATAAGGTTTTAAATGCCGAGACACCCACGACACACTAACAAATCACGTTTATGAAATCCCTATTTCTTTTGCATTCAATTATGCTAATTGAAAAAGTATAAAATCACGTTCGAAAAGGAATTTTATTTTCCCCCATGCTTTTCCGTGACCGCCTCCAGGGCTGCCCTTGCACCACAAGTTCATTACACAAATCAAATTTTTGAGACAGAGTGGATGATATATATATATATATATAAATTCATTGAAATGAATACGCCAAAATTATAGATATATAGATATAGAGAGAGAGAGAGTTGGAGGGGGAAGACGCCAGGAAGAAGGAATTTAGGATGAGAAGAAGGACTGAAGGAGGAGGAACGGAGATTCTGTTAAAAGAAGCATGGTTGAGTAGCAACGATCGGTGAAAAGATTCAAAGTGGGCAATAACAAAGCTTTCCTTTGAGTGAAGTGGACGACTCCTTCATTGGACGCGTGGCCGCCGTTCGCTGTATCCTTTGACTATATGCGGCCATGATAATGGGAGACCCATTATACCTTATATAGATATACACAGTACACTCTCCACCATTCAACTCCTGCAGACAAATCGGGGGGTCTCTTTCATCCCACAAATGCTACTTCTCTAGCCATTCACCACTCACAATTACTTCTACCAACTCAACTCATGCACCAGCATGTCAGGTCAATCCATTAACTCCATTCTCTCTTTTGACATTTCCTCTCACAGTTTCACACTCCATCACTAAAAACATGCATATCCACCTCTCTTACTTCTTAAAAGAAAAGAAAACATCTGTCTCAAACTAATTTTATATAATTAAGGACTGGAAGCAGTATATTAATATATCTTTTTTTTTTCCCTGTGAATGATTCCCAGCAGTTGCTGAAAATTATGATGGCTCCTGTACAGAAGGCGCGCCCGGATAAGAGGGAATATGCAACACTTGAAATGGAAATTTCCTTAATTAATTAAAGAAAAGGAAATTTCCTCGAGGCTTAAACAGGGGAAGAGTGGACTTTGATTCATGGTGGAGGTAGATTCCTACTAGTTACGTTTCTATATGTTTTGATGAGCAAAGTTATTGGGT